>NC_092232.1:13531314-13558814 GCF_036320965.1 Panulirus ornatus
GGAGAAGAATAACGAAAAAGGTAGAGGAGCAAACGAGGAGCTCAAAGGAAAAGAGAGTGAATAAAGAGACACAGACAAAGATGTCCGAAGAGAGAAAGTAGAAGATGAATAGAGGAAGGATAAATGGAGGACTTTAAAGGACTTCTATCATAGGATACCGAAGGATCGTACAATCTCGGTCGCATCGAGGCTGTACGTCCTGCTGGGCAGTAGCTGCTACCCCCACACTCAACCCTTTGTGCACGTAGGTACGGTTACCCTTAAGCACGAGGGTGAGATCCTAAAGTACAAGCCTTGAGCACGAGGGTAAGACCCTTAAGTACGACCCTTGAGCACGAGGGTACGACCCTTAAGTACGACCCTTGAGCACGAGGGTAAAATTCTTAGATATGAGCCTTGAGCACGAGGGTAAAATTCTTAGATATGGGCCTTGAGCATGAGAGTAAGACACTTAAGTACGACCTTTGAGCACGTGGGTAAGACCCTTAAGTACGACCTTTGAGCACGAGGGTAAGACCCTTAAGTACGACCCTTGAGTAGGAAAATACGACCCTTACGAATGATGGCCTGGCAGAGGAGGGTCAGCTATTACCCATATGAGTCGTGTCGTGACGCTCCCCAGGGGAGATTAGCCAGAGAGAGAGAGAGAGAGAGAGAGAGAGAGAGAGAGAGAGAGAGAGAGAGAGAGAGAGAGAGAGAGAGAGAGAGTGACCCTTTCTGACCCACCCCCCCTGGCGGTTCCTCGTGGTCTGCCTCCCCCCCTTGACTGGTCAATACAGTGTCATGGTCTAAGATCAGATCTTCGGACCTTATTAAAATGTTCCGGGGTTCTCAAGACCCCGCCTGAGTTATGGGTCACTCGAGTCAATCTATCTAAAGATATCTTTTCATTTACTTATCTCTCATATATATATATATATATATATCTTGTGTGGGGTCTCTTGTTCAAGTGGCTATTTTGTGTATATATATATTTTTGGTTCTGTTGTTGAAATATGATCTATCAAAGTATAGAGACGTAATATATGTATATATATATATATATATATATATATATATATATATATATATATATATATATATATATATATATATATATATATAGAGAGAGAGAGAGAGAGAGAGAGAGAGAGAGAGAGAGAGAGAGAGAATGGGTATGTTTGAAGGAAGAGTGGTTCCAACAATGTTATATGGCTGCAAGACGTGGGCTATAGATAGAGTTGTGCGGAGGAGGGTGGATGTGCTGGAAATGAGATGTTTGAGGACCTAATTTGGTGTGAGGTGGTTTGATCGAGCAAGTAATGAAAGGGCAAGGGAGGTGAGGTAATAAAAAGAGCGTGGTTGAGAGAGCAGAAGAGGGTGTGTTGAAATTATTTGGTCACATGGAGAGGATGAGTGAGGAAAGATTGACCAAGAGGATATATGTGTCGGAGGTGGAGGGAACGAGGAGAAGTGGGAGATCAAATTGGAGGTGGAAGGATGTAGTGAAAAAGATTTTGCGCGATCTGGTCCTGAACATGCAGGAGGGTGAAAGGCGTGCAAGGAATAGAGTGAATTGGAACGAAGTGGTATAACGGGGTCGACGTGCTGTAATGAATTGAACCAGGGCATGTGAAGCGTCTGGGGTAAACCATGGAAAGTTTTGTGGGGCCTGAATGTAGAAAGGGAACTGTGGTTTCGGTGCACTACACATGACAGCTAGAGACTGAGTGTGAACGAATGTGGCCTTTGTTATTTTTTCCTAGCTCTACCTCGCACGCGCGCGGAGGGGAGTGCCATTTCATGTGTGGCGGGGTGGCGACGAAAATGGATGAAGGCAGCAAGTATAAGTATGTACATGTGTATATATGTATACGTCTGTGTATGTATATGTATGTATATTTTGATATGTGCGTGTATGGGCGTGTATGTATATACATGTGTATGTGGGTGGGTTGGGCCATTCTTTCGTCTGTTTCTTTGCGCTACTTCGCTAACGCGGGAGACAACGACAAAGTATAATAAATAGTAAACAATATATATATATATATATATATATATATATATATATATATATATATATATATATATATATATATATATATATATATTTGAGATTCACAGGCCGTGAATATATGTCCCTTGCCTCAGTGTGTGACGTGTGAAGGCGAGGACGTGGCCAGAAATGTTTGTTGTAGGTTGTAACACCAGAGGGAAGACCTGGTCGTGGGAGATGGGAACTAGGAGACGCCACAGGGAGACTCTGTGGTTGTGATCCGCCGTGTTTGAATAGCATTATTTCTCTCATCTCTCGTCAGTCACTTGTTTGAAGTGTACTCTTTTGTTTCTGTACTTCTTGCCCCATTCCTCTTGTCCTCCTCTTCAATTCATTCAATCGTGTTCCTTTCTACTTCTTTTTTTTTTGTCGTACTCTTCCGTTCACAACACAATTTCCTTTTCCCCCACTAGCAGAGTCAACATTGAAGAGTGTTGTATCCTGATGTCACTAACAACACAGTAAGTTGGCCATAATGACCTTATCATTGTTGTCTTCCCTTGCGATCCTCAAGACGCAAAAGATGTTCACAGTCTCCAGGGAGTCTCCCTTGTAAATAACCCTCTCTAAACACTTGCCAACACACGGAAAAAGACCTAATTTACAGCCAAAGGACTCACCAACCCTCAAAGATTCTCTAGAGCGAACTGATCAAACATTTCGAACACTCCCTCGCATATATTCTTCACAAATCCAAATAAGATCTAACGAGAAAAATACAAAACTGCAACAGCTAGTCACTCCCTCCTACACTGCCAGCAACCCAACACTTTCTCCTCACCTCCACAAAGCTTACACATCCTCACCTTTTCAGAAGACTGGAGGCGAGGCAGCAAGACGCAGCGGCCCACGCCCACACGCTCGACCCATCACTCGTCCTTACCTCTGGAAGAAGGAAATGTTACGTGGTCAAAGGAACACACTTCTGCTGGACGAGAATTTATTCCAAAAAAAAATAGGTAAAATATTCCTCTCCAAAAAAGAAAAAAATTGTCTTTATTCCCTACATAGTTAGTTATTGTTCCTAAAAGTTTTTTCTTTCTCTTTTTTCTTTTTTACTTTGAAGGCTCCAGTCACGGTCTAAAGTCCACATCAAGGTTGGGCCTTAACTGAAATAGAAGGAGGTTAGCGAAATGGAAAACGAAGAGACAAGGGAAAGTATTTAAGAATCTTAAGAGAAAGTGATACACCTGTCTTTAATAATGTGTCTGTCAGGATAGAGTTACTGGGAAAGACATGAGAAGGTAGAGCGTTAATCTACTGATCCAAGGAGGAAAAAATATTAATAAGAATCTTGAGGGATTGGCTTTGGGTTTATTACCTGTTGCTCAGGAAGAAGTTAATGGCGCCTATCCGGCTTGAAGACATGAGAATGGGCTGACTGAAAACTCAGACACGTCCACAAGATAGAAAAAAAAAAAGAAAGGTGCAGGGTCACGAAGAATATGACTGACCCTACCAAAAATCATGACCAGTCTCACACAAATAGAACCAGACAAACAAACTCATGACAAGACTCACGAAAGGTGTATGACTAGACTCACAAAATACATGACCAGACTCACAGCAGGACGAAGCACACTATGATTATGACCAGGCTCACAAGACTAATTAGAACATCTGGTCAGGCTCACAAGGAAGATGACCAAGTTCAGTTGAAGTATGACTACTCTCACAAGAAGTATGAGCAGGTATACTAAGACTATGAACAAGGCTCACAAGAACATGACCGGATGCACACGATATATAACATTATTAGTCTCACAAAAGATATGACAATGGTCACAATGCCTCACGCTCGAGAGATGTCACTATAAGATGTTTGGCCAGTAAACAAAGACTCTCCCTCTCTTGTTTTTTTTTCATGCTACAGTTTGGCTTATATACATCTTGAGGCATCGCTCGATTCCATACTTTGATCTTCACTACCAACATGAACATAAGCATAGGAGTTATTACTGTTGTCATTACTTTGTTCATGTATCTCACTTCCCTCATGTGTTCAATGATCTTATTGTGTCATCTGCAACTAGTGTGACCCATACATACCTTCCTACACATGCCTTACTATATGGTGTACTCCAGGGTTACCATCCTGGACTGTTTGTTGGTATACAGTAACAAGATTTTTACTTGTGATGTTGGTATAACAGATCACTTTCTTGTGATGATATTTACGTAGATTTTTCAGCAAAGGATGATATGACATTGTTGCATGGTAATTTCCAGCATTTATGTCTATACCTTTCTTGAGAATTAGATACTATAGTATTATAATAACTAATTTGGTCAAATTTATTGCTTTACATACAAATAACTTGGTCATCCTAACTTTTATATGTGCCATTCTATTATGGCACATATTGATCACACTGTCGCAGTATAGACACCAGGGTCACTGTGCCCAATAAGGTAATCAGACATGACTGAGAAGACTCGTCTATCTATATTTAACCATATGTGGAGTGAAGACCACAAAATGATATCGAATATTGCCTCAGCTTTAGATAAGTGAAATTGTAGCTACACAAGAAAATCTATGAAATCTTCGTTTATTGCTTATACACATGTTCTCATTACCTCACCCACCCACTCCCGAGGTTAGTTGACTTATGACCCCATTACGCTGGCTGCCATTAAAAGGGTTATTCTAGATGCACACCTGACCCCTAACCCACGCGACAGGTCATAGGATTTGACCTTACCTTGCTTCGTTGCACTTAATGATGTTATGTTATGTGGACGTAAACCCTTGCCCTGAGAAGAAAGCGACGCGGTACGTTAACTCTCATGTCGCGTATGAAGTCCCCATATACCCAGGGGAGGTTCAGACCAACGCCTACGATACACAAGGAGAAATCTGCATCTATCTACCTCCCCCACTAGGCAGATACCCCCAGCTGCTTAATGATCTCGACGATATATGTCCATCCTTGGCGGTTCCGGAGTACGTATCATATATTTGATTCCCAGGAACTCTCATTACTGATAATCAATAGAGACTCTCAAGAAGGACGAGGGTCTGCCTCCAGAGGGACTTCCGGATCTTCCAAGTGGAGTCCCGACCCGCGAAGGACCTGGTCAGGGTGTGAGGACAGTGTTGGTGTGGAACGAAAATATATGCTTTCATGGTGACTGTCGCCATGTTGGTGTTTGGGGGATGATAAGCGAATGATCAGATTCGTGATAAGACGAGATATGACCATTTGGCACGACGGTAGGTGAACGAAACAGCAGGATCCTTGAACAGGACGGTAGGACCCTGGAACGAAACAGCGGACCCTTGAAAATGGCGGTAAAACCCTTTAAGACGAGCTAGAACCCTTGAACACGACGGTAGAACCCTTGAACACGACAGTAGAACCTTTGAACATGACAGTAAGACACTTGACCACGACGTTGAACGCTTGAACACGACGGTAAGACACTTGAACTCGACGGCAGGGCCCTGGAACACGACGGAAGAACCTTTGAACATGACGGTAAAACCCTTTAAGATGACCCAGAATCCTTGAACACGATGGTAGAACCCTTGACCTCGACGTTGAACCCTTGAACACGACAGTAAGACACTTGACCACGACGTTGAACGCTTGAACACGACGTTATGGCCACTGAACATGACGGCACGATCCTTGAACTAGACGGCACGACCCTCGAACACGACGGAGCGACCTTTGAGCAAGATGGCAAGACCCTTGAACATATGGGCGTGACCTTTGGGCATGATGGCTTGGCATACGACCTCACCCGAGAGGTCCCATGCAACTTACCTTCAACACATATACATCAAGGACGACTATTCTGAGGTTGCTGACACATGTGGACACTTGGTTTGGCAGATTGGAGGTTAGGCGTATCTAAAGGTGAGGGACCAACGATTTATCACACAAAACTCCTCAGGTGGAAGGATACGACCATACATAGTATACTAAGGGCACGACTTTGGGGGAGAGAGAGAGAGAGAGAGAGAGAGAGAGAGAGAGAGAGAGAGAGAGAGAGAGAGAGAGAGAGAGAGAGAGAGAGAGAAATTCCACGCGCTCTTCATTTCTTTTTCTTACGAGACGCGTCAACAGAGGAAACCATCCCAGCCAGACACACGTATTCTTCACGACCGTCTAGACATGAATATGTGAGGAGAATTATTCACGGTATAAGGAGATGGTGAGCAATGCTTTCTGTTTCAACTCAGACCCCCTCTCTGATCCTACGTTGCAGCGTCACAGGAGTTTCAGATCCCCCTTGATCTCTTCAGGAAGTTGGGCCTCACGACCGTCTTTTATTTTCCTCGCCGTCCAGGGTCAAGGGTCGCGTGGCAGTGTTTATATTTTGAGGAGAATGTAAACAAACAGAGGTGTGAAGGACCTCGAGGAATGTGGTTCACTAACGTTCCTGCTGTTGTGGACACTTGAAATGTTTTCGTTCCTGGCAAAAAAATCCGTCGCTAAAGTCCTTCTCGAAGAAATAATTTTGTCATTCTAAGAACTTCCCCGAGGTTTCTGAGCTCCTTATTAATGTAGATGTTTGATTTACATAACAGTTCAGGTCCCCCCGGCGTCTGCCTCACACTTCGCTGATGTTTGATTTACATAACAGTTCATTTACCCCGGCGTCTGCCTCACACTTCGCTGATGTTTGATTTACATAACAGTTCATTTACCCCGGCGTCTGCCTCACACTTCGCTAACAAACACCACACTTTTTGTACACTAAAATCCTACAGTACGAAGTAACTGTTGGGATACAAAGCGTCCTCTCCCGGGGACGTAAACATCTTGTAACCGACCGAATAACACATAAAAAAAACACCTTATCTTTTTTTTTTTTTCATCTCTATGACATCTTAGAGCCATCTCTATGGACCTTAAGCCTCTTAATGATAATAATATTCCCATCTGTGTTCTTGGCAGGAAAGGCTTACCATAAAATAAAGAAGCTCTTTAGGAGATTCTAACTCTATACTAGCGTGTAGGGGAAGTAAGTGCATGAGTTAGAAATATGTTGGGGGTATGAGTTCATGGCTTGAAATACGTGCTGGATGCGTTGAGGTACTGCGACGCGTTTCATTGGTGATTCTACGTCCGTATGGATGGTGTGCTACACGAGGAAAGAAGATGAGGTAGGTCGCCAGTGCTGGGCGGCTCACTCATGGTGAAACATGATGGAAGTTACCCTACGCAGATGCTGTAGGCAGATGATTCTGTGTTAGTCGCTGACTTATCGAGACGTGTGAGTTACGTGTTAGTCGCTGACTTAATGAGTCGTGTGAGTTACGTGTTAGTCCGTTGACTTAACGAGTCGTGTGAGTTACGCGTTAGTCGCTGACTTAACGAGTCGTGTGAGTTACGTGTTAGTCGCTGACTTAAGCGTCGTGTGAGTTACGTGTTGTCAAGTGTGGGATGGAGAGACTACATGTCTTGTGGACTGAATGAATGCCAGCGGCCCACGTGTGGGTAAGGCAGAACGGAAAGACAATATCTGGGCGAAAAAGGAGAGAAACATGACAGTTACTGAAGTGTTGGCTCACCCCAGAGCAGCGGTCATTAACTGTCCCAAATACCTAGGCAGGTAGAACTGGTGGTCAATACCTCCCTGGTCGGGTGGTTATCTGCCACCTAACCTATAGATCAAGGCAGAGTTCGAGAACAAGTCTACCGTTTCCTTACGCTATCTATATCAACAGTTCAGGTTCTTTTCCAGCGACGTAACGTCTTGTATAGGACTTACACATGTCCACCACAGTCAAGAGAGGTGTTACATCTCGCTGGTCTTCCCACCACATTTGTCAATCGCTCTCGTCCTCTCCCACCGTCTAGTTAAGTGTGGTCAAAGCTCACATTAAGGGGTTTGTTTACGCTGCCGGACACACCCCACCACCCCTCTCCCCCCATCCCCCACTCCGTGACGTCACGCACCAGCGGCTGACGTCACTGGGTGATCGGGCACATACGGCAAAGTGAGAGGGAGAGGGAGAGAGGGAGAGGCGGAGGCGGGCGCGCGGTGCCCTCTTCAACGATTCATTTATGGCAAGTCTTTTTCCGACACCAAGAACCGATGGTCAGGCCTCGCTGTTGGTTCGAAAGTCTGGCAGGATCATATCTATTTGTGTGGTCGACTCAGTCATAAGCTGGTATGGCTCTGTGTGTGTGCGTTGCTGCATGAGTATTTTTACTCCATGAACGTCCCATTGGTCTGTGGGCGCTTGTCTTGTCTTTCCTGAGGGATTGTGTGAATGTTTTTCCTTCCTTTTTTTTCCCTTCTTCTTCTTTTCTTTCGTGGACGTTTGTTCTATGATGTGTGGACATTCATCATCATCATCATCATCATCATCATCTTCTTCACTTGTTTGTATATATTTTATTGTAATTGTTTTTTCGCTGTTTGCCTTTTTTCTTTCTACTGATCTTTATCTGTTTCTCTGTTGGTATGTTTGGCTCCTCTGTTTATCCTTCTATTTGTTAAATAAATATTCTTTATTTGTCGACATCCACGTCTGTCTGTTTCTATGCCTGTCTTCTATTTCCTCTCTCTCTGTCTATAGCTCTCTTTCTCTTTTCTATTTTCCTTCCCTCACTCTGTCTTTGGCGTTACCAGGCACCTGTGTCTGCATCCTCCCTATATCCTCCACCTCACCCTTCCTCTCAGGCAGTAAGTGGCAGGCGACCAGCGACCAGGCAGGTGCTGGGTATTGGCAGGTTTCGAAACTGGACTATCAAGTTCTCTTCCCTGGCCAAGGATGATGTCTTTTTCTTTCTGCCTTGGACACTCTTGGTTCAGCTAACAATCATTTTCGATCTGGCACATAACACTTGACTTCCACGTCACTAACACGACGCTGCAACTACACTGAATGTCTCTGTGGCGTGAGCTACGGGCTAGCTCTGTCCTGAGGCAAAGTTCTTGGGAGACATCTCTCCTCCTATCCCTTCAACTCTATTCTTCATTTCCTCCATCATTCACGTCATTACCCCACCCGTTCGCTTTATCTTTACGACGCCGACAGTGTCATGCACTATGAGCAACTCGTCAACAACCCCAATGGAAACGACACTTCTGGTCGTCTACCTTTTCAAAAGGAAGTACGATAGAAGTGCAAATGACACGAACTAGAACACTCATTAGGAGCCTAGTTGGCACAAGACCTTATACCTACACAACGAAACAAAGATCCTCCCAGTACAATACCTCCTCAGTATACATGACACATAATTCTTTGGATTTCTCACGTCCAAACCACTTCTTATCCACCAAATTCCATTAAGCTTACCCTGACCTTACACTTTAGGAACCTATATTCACAAATCCCCACAGACTCAAACATATAAACCTCGAAATGACATGAAAGGCACTAAACATCTAGCCTCCCGACTCAAGTCTTAAACACCACTCCACCACAACATACACACATCTGAAACCACACTCTCCAGACAAACACGAGTCATACTTTCCTCGTCTATGAACTAAACATCATCCATTCCCGCTATACGAACACCGTTGCAACATATGCCAGGACGCTCGCGACGCAACCAACACAATGAAGACACCAGACGTTTACTGTGTAACTGTCCTGCATACACGACACTGGGACGTTTAATGACCTGTGGTCCCGCTCGGTGAACGTGGACTGGTTTCCTGAGCATTGCTGAAGTGCCCATACAAGACAGAAGGATCTCCTGGCGCAGGAAGTAAATACAAACACACACACACACACACACACACATATATATATATATATATATATATATATATATATATATATATATATATATATATATATATATATATATATATATCCCTGGGGATAGGGGATTAAGAATACTTCCCACGTATTCCCTGCGTGTCGTAGAAGGCGACTAAAAGGGGAGGGAGCGGGGGGCTGGAAATCCTCCCCTCTCGTTTTTTTTTTTTTTTTTGATTTTCCAAAAGAAGGAACAGAGAATTGGGCCAGGTGAGGGTATTCCCTCAAAGGCCCAGTCCTCTGTTCTTAACGCTACCTCGCTAATGCGGGAAATGGCGAATAGTTTGAAAGAAAAAAAAAAAAAAAAAAAATATATATATATATATATATATATATATATATATATATATATATATATATATATATATATATATATGTATATATATATATTATCCCTGGGGATAGGGGATTAAGAGTACTTCCCACGTATTCCCTGCGTGTCGTAGAAGGCGACTAAAAGGGGAGGGAGCGGGGGGCTGGAAATCCTCCCCTCTCGTTTTTTTTTTTATTTTCCAAAAGAAGGAACAGAGGGGGCCAGGTGAGGATATTCCAAAAAAGGCCCAGTCCTCTGTTCTTAACGCTACCTCGCTAACGCGGGAAATGGCGAATAGTTTAAAAGAAAAGAAAAGAAATATATATATATATATATATATATATATATATATATATATATATATATATATATATATATATATATATATGCTGGTAATTATCAGCATATACTAGATCATGCGCATTACCGTGACCTACTGAATTATATATATATATATATTCTTTTTTTTTTTTTTCATACTATTCGCCATTTCCCGCGATAGCGAGGTAGCGTTAAGAACAGAGGACTGGGCCTTTGAGGGAATACCCTCACCTGGCCCCCTTCTCTGTTCCTTCTTTTGGAAAATTAAGAAAAAAAAAAAAAAAAAAAAACGAGAGGGGAGGATTTCCAGCCCCCCGCTCCCTTCCCTTTTAGTCGCCTTCTACGACACGCAGGGAATACGTGGGAAGTATTCTTTCTCCCCTATCCCCAGGGATATATATATATATATATATATATATATATATATATATATATAGAGCATATTCGCCATTTTCCGAGTGAGCGAGGTAACGTCAGGAACAGATAACTGACCCTCAGAGAAAAAATAACTCGCTTGGCTCCTTACTTTATTCCTTACTTTGTTCCTTCTTCAGTAAATAGGGAAGGATTTCCATCCCCCATCCTGCCACTCTTAATTGCCTTCTACGACACGTAAGGGATTCGTGGGCACTATTGTTTCACCCTTAACCCCAGGGATGTGTTGGATGTGAAATGATCGAGGACAATATGTGGTGTGAGGTGGTTTGACCGAGTAAGTAATGAAAGGGTAAGAGAGATGTGTGGTAATGAAAAGAGTGTGGTTGAGAGAGTCGAAGAGGGTGTAATGAAATGGCTTGGACATCTGGAGGAAATGATTGAGGTAAGGTTGACAAAGAGGATATACATATAAACCTACATATATATGTCAGGAGTGGAGGGAACAAGGAAAAAGAGATCAAACTAAGGATGGAAGGATGAAGTGGGAAAAAAAAAGATTTGATTGATCAGGGCCTGAACACGTAGGAGGTTTAAAGGCAGGCACGAGATACGAGTGAACTGGAACGATGTGGTATAAAAGGGGTCGACACGCTGTCAATAGACTGAATCAAGGCATGTGAAGTGAGCGTGGGGAAACCATGGAAAGGTCTGAAGGGCCTGGTAATGGATAGGGGAGGCTCTGGTTACAGTGCACTGAACATGATAGCCAGATAATGGATGTGAGGCAATGTGGTCTGTTCATGGCGCTACCTCGCTGACGCGGAAAATGGAAATTAAGCATGGTAATTAACATATATATATATATATATATTCCCACGTATTCCCTGCGTGTCGGAGAAGGCGACTAAAAGGGGAGGGAGCGGGAGGCTGGAAATCCTCCCCTTTCGTTTTTTTTTTTGATTTTCCAAAAGAAGGAACAGAGTGGGGCCAGGTGAGGATATTCCAAAAAAAGGCCCAGTCCTCTGTTCTTAACGCTACCTTGCTAACGCTGGAAATGGCGAATAGTTTAAAAGAAAAAGAAAAGAATATATATATATCTTGAAATGAATCTCTTGTGAAAATGGATGAATTGCTCATAGAAATGCGTTTTATACTCTTATCATTCCTCTCCTGCAATCTCTTAAGAGTCAGTCTCGTACATCTGATGCGTAAAGTTCCAATTTGTAAGTAAAAACGACCGAGCAGCGTCTCGTTCGTCGACACAGCTGAAGATTTTATGCTTCAATGTATCCTTCAACTCCTTCAGGGTTGCTATGTTTATAGCATAGCAGCAGAGCAGACTTTGACGAAGCTGACTCGTCACGTACAATCAGGATCAAAAGTCA
This sequence comes from Panulirus ornatus, assembly GCF_036320965.1. NCBI lineage: Eukaryota > Metazoa > Arthropoda > Malacostraca > Decapoda > Palinuridae > Panulirus > Panulirus ornatus. The sequence goes on from NC_092232.1 coordinate 13,543,485, forward strand.
CTTCCTCTTCCGTGTTGACTGAATGTACAGTGAACACAATGACGTAATAGAAAAGGCTTGGAGAGGTTGATAGACCTAGTGAGTCATTGTTTCACTCGTGATTCAATGCTGACTGAAGCAGGTTCGAAGCAGCCTCGAGGGGCTAAGCAGTGTTGCATAACCTCTCAGGGTGAAGAAATTTCGAAGCGATCATTCTCATTCTCATGTGTTATTTTGTGAACAACTCCTAACCAATGAGAGCGAGGGTTCATGCAGTAGCAGCACCCTCCCCCTCCCATGACTTTTCCCCTCTCTGATTGACCTGACTCTTTTTTCTATTCATTATACCAACATTCGTGGTCTCTTTTGCAACCGTAACCTCTGTTCTATTGAACATCATGTATCTAGCACCTCTCTAATACCTCACTTCTCTCTGAGAGACACAGTTGTCTTATGATGTCTCACTAGCCTCTATTTCATAACCAGCTATAATCTCCACTCACGACTTAATGTCATCTAGCTCAAGGATATATACCAACTACCACACTCTTCCTTTGTTTAACCAACTGTTCTCCTAATTATATAAAGTTTCTATCTTTCTTCGACTATCTAAACTCCTGCTATGAGATTGTGGCATCCTCTCACCCAGAAGCCAAGATCCTCTACCAAAGGGATTTCAACGTTCACCATAGGGAATGGGTGCCCATACCACTAGCTAGACCAGGCAAGCTGCTGCGTCACATGATTATCGTGTGATCATCGGCAATTCAAGGGTGGGCCGTTTTGATAACTGTTTCCATCCCTACATATCATTGCTCTCGAACTCTACCTTCTCATGTCTTTCCCAATAACTATGACCTGGCACATTTGAAAAGAAAGGTTTATCTCTTCATCCAAAAATCGGTAAATACTTTTCCCCCGCCCCTTATTTTTCCATCTTATTAACCTCTTTATTTTTCAATCAAGGCTTAACCTTAATGTGGACTTTCGTCCGTAACTGGAGCCTCAAACATGAAAAAGAAATAAAGCAGAAAAAAATCCCTTTGATTGCATGAGATATTTTTCTTATCTAATCAATTTCTTTATAAAAACAGAAACTTTTTATGGGAAGGTTCCACAAGCATTACTGATCTACCTCATCCCAACCATTATGTAGATAAATAGCATATCAAATATAGATCATTAGAGCTTCAATTGTTACCCTTAAAAGCCGTACAGATCATGAGCGCGTCAAATGCTCTTTATAAGATGCCAAAGGTTACTGATTAATGAAACGATATATATATATATATATATATATATATATATATATATATATATATATATATATATATATATATATTCCCTATCTATCCCGAGCATCGAGTATGTGCAGTTACTTAGGAGACTTTGATTGACCACAACACTCAAGTGTCCTGCCAACTTCAGCGGACGTGTCACACAAGCGCTCATGACGACAGTTCCCGACGACAAGGAGGAAGAGGAGGAGGAGGAGTGAGGAGGAGGAGGAGGAGGAGGAGGAGGAGGAGGAGGAGTGAGGAGGAGGAGGAGGAGGAGGAGGAGGAGAAGGAGAAGGAGAAGGAGGAGGAGGAGGAGGAGGAGGAGTGAGGAGTGAGGAGTTGCTGTTGGCCATGACACTCACACACCTCCCGCTTCCTTCATCAGGTGGCACACAATTACAGGAGGTCTTCACCGTTCCTCCCTGACACCTTCCACAGATATGGCTACAGGTGCACGGAATATACTCTCTCTCTCTCTCTCTCTCTCTCTCTCTCTCTCTCTCTCTCTTCTCTCTCTCTCTCTCTCCTTTGTGACGCCCTTCATATATTTTTCCACCGGTCCTGATGTTTATGACACATCCAACTCGACAGTTATGTCCTGTGGCACCCGGCCAGCTTTCCTTCTCTGTCCAAATAATCAAGTTAAAAGATTTTTGTTTGTTTGTGTGTGTGTGTGTGTGTGTGTGTGTGTGTGTGTGTGTGTGTGTGTGTGTGTGTGTGTGTGCATGTTTGCAGGTCCGTCTATACCGTCGTCATACATATCATATATGCATGTTGAGAAAGATCAATATTTCTTTTTACCTCACACACAGATACGCACACAGGCACACAGACACAGACACAGACACAATATGTATATATATATATATATTATCCCTGGGGATAGGGGAGAAAGAATACTTCCCACGTATTCCCTGCGTGTCGTAGAAGGCGACTAAATGGGAAGGGATCGGGGGGCTGGAAATCCAACCCTCTCATTTTTTTTTTCCAAGAGAAGGAACAGAGAAGGGGGCCAGGTGAGGATATTCCCTCAAAGGCCCAGTCCTCTGTTCTTAACGCTACCTCGCTAATGCGGGAAATGGCGAATAGTATAAAAGAAATATATATATATATATATATATATATATATATATATATATATATATATATATATATATATATATATATATATATATATGCTGAAAACCACGAGGTAAGTAAGATACAATAAGTTCCCAAGTGCACTTTCGTGTAATGATCACATCGTTAGGGAAGATAAAGATGCGATCATTACACGTAAGTGCACTTGGGAACTTACCGTTTTTCGTTTGCCTTGTGGTTATCAGCAAACACTAGATCACACACACCACTGTGACCTATTGCAATATACATACATACATATAATGTAGGACATTCATGTAATTTGGTTCATTCCTTTCTTAGTATACTTTCCGGACGATTTTCATACTTCTATCATTCATTTTCACTTCAACACATGACATTTGCCTCTTCGTGTATCGGCCTCACACCAAAACATTATACACATCTTCCTCCTTTTTTTTCTTTTCTCTCCCTCAAGACGGCGTAACTGCTGCTTCTGCATCCCCTCATGATGTCTGGGCGTTCTATCGCGTCAGTGTTATGTGTGGGAAGTATTGCTGAATTCCATCCAGCGCATCTGTCTCACCTTGGTTGATCGGTCGAGCATACGATTCAACAGGTTGGTGGATGGGTTTATAGACCTCCTCTCTTATCAGGGTCATTAAGGTCTTCCACGTCAAGCTGCCTGAATCCACCAACCGAAAATAAGATTCAATGCCTTCTTCAGCAGCCTCCACCATCACAAAAACCGATTCAACTCCTTCTTCAAGTCTATCTATAACTGATATCACTGGCTGTCATTTTCCTTATTCTTTTTATCTTATGGTTCTCTCTCTCTCTCTCTCTCTCTCTCTCTCTCTCTCTCTCTCTCTCTCTCTCTCTCTCTCTCTCTCTTTATCATCGATTTTCCTAACTTTTAATGTTTCGTTATTTCCACTCTTCCTCTTTTTTTTTTTCATCTTTGTCTCCATTCCTTCTTCTAGTTCTTCTATGATCGTTTGGATTCTCCACTTTACTGGAAGATGGATTCAGTCATGGATTAGCATTCCTCTTAATTTTAATCCTTTCCTCGAATCCTAATATTCGTGGAGGATATAAATATCTTCATCTATCACTCAATGGACAATTCACATGTGTCAAAATAACCATTGCTCAGTTTTGCCAATGTAAATTCACGTTCACTTTGACTTCTGCACCCACCAGCATGACCCACCCTTTCCATTCCCAGAATATTCTATCATACGTACAAAAATAAGATGGTTATTTCTACAAGTGTCAACTTTACACCTTTCCTTACTGGTGATGTTTACATACCGTTTCCACTTCTCGTTCTGCCTCTAATTCATTTATCATTCATTCTTCATCTCTGTTTTCCTTTCCTCTCTTGGCCTCTTTTTTATTTTTTTACGTATTTTTTCCCCAACATTTGTTCTCTCCCATCTCTCTATTTTCACTCACATTTCCTGGTATTAAACCATGAACATCCGGGTCATTCTGTGCTTTATCTATTATTTTACATTCACCATCCATTACCCCCTCCATGCTCAGTTTCCTCACCCCTAGCTACTTCAGGTAACTGGATGATAATGACTGGTGGGTGTGGGTGTGGTGGGTGTGGTGGGTGTGGTGGTGGGTGTGGGTGTGGGTGTGGTGGGTGTGGTGGTGGTGGGTGTGATGGTGGGTGTGGGTGTGGTGGGGGTGTGGTGGGTGTGGGTGTGGGTGTGGGTGTGATGGTGGGTGTGGGTGTGGTGGGTGTGGGTGTGGTGGGGGTGTGGTGGGTGTGGGTGTGATGGTGGGTGTGGTGGGTGTGGGTGTGGTGGTGGTGGGTGTGGTGGGTGTGGGTGTGATGGTGGGTGTGGGTGTGATGGTGGGTGTGGGTGTGGTGGGTGTGGGTGTGGTGGTGTGGGTTTATAATTGCAGTTATCTTTTACCTGCTGGAGCTCAGCACGAAGAAGAACATATGCCTTGAGATATTTTTCAGACGTTTCGAATCCACATTTTCAGCCCCTGATTCTGGGGAAACCATGTCTGGATGCCACTAACTTGATACCATAGGATGAATATAGCGACACTTAATGGCGAGGTGTGGTGTTTTCTTTCCCTCCACCGAGAGAGAGAGAGAGAGAGAGAGAGAGAGAGAGAGAGAGAGAGAGAGAGAGAGAGAGAGAGAGAGAGAGAGAGAGAGAGAGAGAGAGAGAGAGAGAGATTTCTAACTCTATTCATGCTGGCGTTCTGTCTTTCAAAATATGCCAGGTCACACTTATTGGGGAAAGACAAGAGAGGGTAGCGAGTTCCAAAGCTTGGAGGTGTAGGGAAAGAAACAGTTATCACAACTGTTCATGATCTATAACAATGTTCACGAAAAATACCGCTCATAACATTGCAGTGTTCATAACCTATAACACTGCCTATGATGGAGAAAACTGTCCCTGACCAACATATATACGCTGGTGGCTGATTCATATGAGAGACTGCAGAAGCTGGTGACTGAGTTCGGTAAAGTGTGTGGAAGAAGAAAGTTAAGAGTAAATGTGAATAAGAGCAAGGTTATTAGGTACAGTAGGGTTGAGGGTCAAGTCAATTGGGAGGTGAGTTTGAATGGAGAAAAACTGGAGGAAGTGAAGTGTTTTAGATATCTGGGAGTGGATCTGTCAGCGGATGGAACCATGGAAGCGGAAGTGGATCATAGGGTGGGGGAGGGGGCGAAAATTCTGGGGGCCTTGAAGAATGTGTGGAAGTCGAGAACATTATCTCGGAAAGCAAAAATGGGTATGTTTGAAGGAATAGTGGTTCCAACAATGTTGTATGGTTGCGAGGCGTGGGCTATGGATAGAGTTGTGCGCAGGAGGATGGATGTGCTGGAAATGAGATGTTTGAGGACAATGTGTGGTGTGTGGTGGTTTGATCGAGTGAGTAACGTAAGGGTAAGAGAGATGTGTGGAAATAAAAAGAGCGTGGTTGAGAGAGCAGAAGAGGGTGTTTTGAAGTGGTTTGGGCACATGGAGAGAATGAGTGAGGAAAGATTGACCAAGAGGATATATGTGTCGGAGGTGGAGGGAACGAGGAGAAGAGGGAGACCAAATTGGAGGTGGAAAGATGGAGTGAAAAAGATTTTGTGTGATCGGGGCCTGAACATGCAGGAGGGTGAAAGGAGGGCAAGGAATAGAGTGAATTGGAGCGATGTGGTATAACGGGGTTGACGTGCTGTCAGTGGATTGAATCAAGGCATGTGAAGCGTCTGGGGTAAACCATGGAAAGCTGTGTAGGTATGTATATTTGCGTGTGTGGACGTATGTATATACATGTGTATGGGGGGGGGGGGGGGGGTGGGGCCATTTCTTTCGTCTGTTTCCTTGCGCTACCTCGCAAACGCGGGAGACAGCGACAAAGTATAATAAAAAAAGAAAAAAAAAAAAAAAAAAAAATATATATATATATATATATATATATATATATACATATATATATATATATATATATATATATATATATATATATATATATATATATATATATATATATATATATATGCAGCTTCATACCCTACTTCATTTTTCGTGACCCATCATACTGTGTATGATCAAGCGAGCTGTATAATCATACCTGGGACACATTGCACGTCTTATATGTGCTATATTTTATTTTCTATGCTAAAGGGACATATCACAAATATATTTGGTGACATATTTGAAATCAGGGATGAATATCGAAGGCTTGTAACAATGGAGGAAAACTGAGAGGAATGTACAATACAAGTTATCAAACTAGTGAATTATGTTGCTGACATCAAAACAATTTTAGACAAATATTTCAGAATATTGATGATGATGGTGATGATGATGGTGATGATGGTGGTGATGATGATGGTGATGATGGTGATGATGATGATGGTGATGATGATGGTGATGATGGTGATGATGATGATGATGATGATGATGATGATGATGATGATGATGGTGATGATGGTGATGATGATGATGGTGATGATGATGATGATGATGATGGTGATGATGATGATGATGATGATGGTGATGATGATGATGATGATGACGATGGTGATGATGGTGGTGATGATGATGATGATGATGATGGTGATGATGATGATGATGATGATGGTGATGATGATGATGATGATGATGATGGTGATGATGATGATGATGGTGATGATGATGATGATGATGATGATGATGGTGATGATGATGATGATGATGATGATGGTGATGATGATGATGATGATGATGGTGATGATGATGATGATGATGATGGTGATGATGATGATGATGATGATGATGATGATGGTGATGATGATGATGATGATGATGATGGTGATGATGATGATGATGGTGATGATGATGATGATGATGATGGTGATGATGATGATGATGGTGATGATGATGATGATGATGATGATGATGATGATGGTGATGATGATGGTGATGATGATGATGATGATGATGATGATGATGATGGTGATGATGATGATGGTGATGGTGATGATGATGATGATGATGATGATGGTGATGATGATGGTGATGATGATGATGATGATGATGATGGTGATGATGATGATGATGATGATGATGATGGTGATGATGATGATGATGATGATGGTGATGATGATGATGATGATGATGATGATGGTGATGATGATGATGATGATGATGGTGATGATGATGATGATGTGATGATGATGGTGATGATGATGATGGTGATGATGATGATGATGATGATGGTGATGATGATGATGATGATGGTGATGATGATGATGATGATGATGGTGATGATGATGATGATGATGATGATGGTGATGATGATGGTGATGATGATGATGATGATGATGATGTGATGATGATGATGATGATGATGATGATGATGATGATGATGATGATGATGATGGTGATGATGATGATGATGATGATGATGGTGATGATGATGATGATGATGATGATGGTGATGATGATGATGATGATGATGATGATGATGATGATGGTGATGATGATGATGGTGATGATGATGGTGATGATGATGATGATGATGGTGATGATGATGATGATGGTGATGATGATGATGATGATGATGATGATGGTGATGATGATGATGATGATGTGATGATGATGATGATGATTCTTGATGATGTGATGATTGATGATGGTGATGATGATGATGATGATGATGATGATGATGATGATGATGATGATGATGATGATGATGATGATGATGATGATGATGATGATGATGATGATGGTGATGATGATGATGATGGTGATGATGGTGATGATGATGATGATGATGGTGATGATGATGATGATGATGATGATGATGATGATGATGATGATGATGTGATGATGATGATGATGATGGTGATGATGGTGATGATGATGATGGTGATGATGATGATGATGATGATGATGATGGTGATGATGATGATGATGATGATGATGATGGTGATGATGATGATGATGATGATGGTGATGATGATGATGATGATGATGGTGATGATGATGATGATGATGATGATGATGATGATGATGATGGTGATGATGATGATGATGATGATGGTGATGATGATGATGATGATGATGATGATGATGATGATGATGATGATGATGATGATGATGATGATGGTGATGATGATGATGATGATGGTGATGATGATGTGATGATGATGATGATGATGATGATGATGATGATGTGATGATGATGATGATGATGATGATGATGGTGATGATGATGATGATGGTGATGATGATGATGATGATGGTGATGATGATGATGATGAGTGATGTGATGATTGATGATGTGATGATGGTGTGATGATGATGGTGATGATGATGATGTGATGATGATGATGATGGTGATGATGTGATGATGGTGATGATGGTGATGATGATGATGATGATTGATGATGATGATGATATGATGATGATGATGATGGTGATGATGATGATGATGATGGGTGGGGGAAAGGGGGTGGGGTTTATGATGGTTTATGATGATGATGTGGTGATGATGATGATGATGATGATGATTTATGAGGGTGATGTTTTGGGTGATGATGGTGATGTTGATGATGATGGGTGATGGGGGGGATGATGGTGATGATTTATGGTGATGATGTGATGGTGATGATGATGGGATGTTGGGGATGATGATGTGTGATTTTTTGATGATGATGATGGGATGATGGTGATGATGATTTGGGGGATGTTTATTTATGATGATGATGGTTTATTGATGGTGATGATGATGATGATGGGGTGGTGATTGATGGGGTTGATGATGATGATGATGGTGATGATGATTTTTGATGATGATGTGGTGATGGTTTTATGATGATTTTGATGATGGTGATGATGTGGTGATGATGGATGGTGATGGGTGGTGATGATGGTGAAAGATGATGATGATTTATGGGATGATGATGATGATTTATTATGATGATGATGGTTTATGTTTATGATGAAAGATTTATGTTTATGATGATGATGGTGATATGTTGATGATGAAGTATGGGTGTGGTGTTTTATGATGGTGGTGATGAATGGATGGTGATGATGGTGATGATGATGATGAGATGATGAGGTTAATTTATATTTAAAAAGGGGAAAAAAAAAAAGGCGAAATTTTTTGAAGAAAGGTTTTAGGGGCCCTTTATGGGTGGGGGTGAAGATGTGAGGGATGTAAGGGTTTTTGGGGTATGTGTTTGTAGTTGGGGGAAAAGGGGGGTGTATATATTTTAAAATAAATATTTTTTATTTGAGTTGGGGAAAATCATCAACTGGTTGACGCACACAAGACGAGTCTGAGTGCTGTACGATCAGGGACCTTCCGGTGGCAGATGGCGTTTATCATCAACTACGAATCGTTGTCATGAGAAACACATGAGAAAGACAGACAACAGGAGGCCTGATCAGCACACGACTGGGATGTCTGGTAAAAAAAAAAAAAAAAAGGAAAAGAAAAGAAAAAAAAGGAATTTAACTCCGTGAAGAAAATGTAATTCTGTTCAGCAGTCTCTTTTTGAGCTATCAATGACTCCCTCCTCCTGCTATTGCTACTGTACCACACTGGAAGAGAAGCACCTCAGCTGTTTGAAGAGTGACAGAGTCACGAGATGTAAGAGAAGGGGTGCCTAAGGATGCCACAGGGACAAGGGACTATGGTCCTCACTCTGTGATATCCGTAACCTGTATTCTAAGGTTACTATGGGAAGGCCTCAATGATATTTCACCATTAGGGTAATAAACCAAATACCATCGACTCTACCCTTTCCAATAGTGCTGACTGTGTGAAGAGCGGCGGTCTTCGCCGGCAACATGACCCTCCATCAAAGAGGGAGGAGCTCCTCTCTAACATACAACGATATATCCACCAATTCTTACTCTCGGGCGTAAACAAAATGGGTGTGAGGTACGGCAAGGAAAGAGAGATGCTGATCTTCCTACTGCACAGGCAATGGAGACATCCGAAGCCACGCGTGACGCTGTTCTTAACCAAGATGACACGGAATTCCTTGAGCTTCTATGATATCATACTAAGGATTACCAGCTGCTGTGGTGTCTGTCTTCTTCAACACACGAACCAACTGAAGGAACTCACGAGAAGACTCAAGGGTACTGGAACATGACGTCAGCTACGTCTTTGACTGGTGTGTGTGTGTGTGTGTGTGTGTGTGTGTGTGTGTGTGTGTGATGATAATCTTCTACCCACCGATATAACTAGGATGTAACATAGAGTTTTTGGTACGGGTAGACAAGTGGCTCTGGTACAAATTGATGAGATATTCGAACATACGAAGTTGTTTATAAAACGTGATATTAATCGATTAAAGATGGGATAAATCAAGAGAGGAAAAATAAATAAATAAAATGGCCTGGTCTACATGGACAAGGGGACAAGTTGGAGAGGGAATCACTATTATTTCACAGATATTTGGATGAGACTTCATTCAGCTCCTGGTTCCTCAGCCCTACACTCTGCCAACTATCGCAGCAGTGACTATACACCACACCCTCCGTGTGTATCAGCAGGTATAAGGGAAGAATAATGAAACTAATTATGTGTCCCCTGAGTAGTAACAAGGGTTAGAAACAATAAAAGTTTTCGATGTTAAAAATAGGAAACTGATTCTCTTTCTCTACAGACCTTCCACTATCATCTCAAAACCTTCTTGATGTAATTAAATGCCGTTGTAAAACGGGTTGCCAAACTATACGTTGCACATACCAAAATGAACGTGCTCTCTGGCAGGTGGAGGGCGTAGAGGAGTCTATACTTAACATTTGAGCCTCAGAAATGGAACCTGACACTCATCGGAAACCATCCCATCCCACTACGATCTGATCATAGAGGATCTGAATGCTTGTGTTGCATTAGTACTGGCAGTTGTTTTGATATACCTTTTGTTTACATGTTGGTCTACATATCATTACTGGTCTCAGTGACTGGGGACATAAAAGCGACCAAGAATGGGGAGAGACAAGTTGTTTTCATACAATGTTCATAACTGTGGTTTAGCACTGAGAAAATGCAAAAAAAATTGAATCAGATGACTTTCATAATTAGTATTCTCTATGTACAAAAACAGATTTATTTGCTTTATGTAAAAGGTGAATTCTTATTCTGTTTTATTAAGGCTATGCTTTGGGTTACGTTACTTCATAATGGTGATTATTCCCATATCATCAATGATACGTTTAATCCACATTGTTATCAACCCTTAATTGTCAATTGTATTCATTTGGAACAAACGCCGCATTACGATAGTCATGTTTTAATGGCAATTCATACATTGTTTCACTAAACATATGTTTACTCCTTTTTGATACGATGTTCAATGACTGCCCATTCAAATATAATTCATTTCACTATTTCTAATCATACATTTTTTTTTTTCGGATTTAGAAAAAAAAAAAAAATAACTCTAGTGTTGACTTTGGGGTTGCCAATATATTATGAAATTGACTCCGAATAGATTTTGGAGACGTCAGGGTCGTATAAAATGGTCGACAAATCATTCTAGGCGTACTACTGCCTTCAATCTAGGTACTACTAGCCGCAATTACTAATGTACTACTGTGCCGGCATAGTCTAGGGTACTAACATGAGCCGCATTCTAGTGGGTACTACTGCTCAGGCATAAATAATTTCATGATGAGGCTCACTAGCCAAGAGGAGGGTTGCGACTCACGAAGGCCTGACCAAGGACGTCATCCCACAAGGTTAATGTCCACCAACTTTATATAAAAGGATCGTATGTTAATTTCAAGTTCTGATTCTCCTCTCTCTCTCTCTCTCACTCTCTCTCTCTCTCTCTTCTCTCTCTCTCTCTCTCTCTCTCTTCTCTCTCTCTCTCTCCTTTGTGACGCCCTTCATCTATTTTTCCACCGGTCTGTGTTTAAGGACACATCCAACTCGACAGTTATGTCCTGTGGCACCCGGCCAGCTTTCCTTCTCTGTCCAAATAATCAAGTTAAAAGATTTTTGTTTGTTTGTGTTTTTTATTTGGTGTGTGTGTGTGTGTGTGCGTGTTTGTGTGTGTGTTGTGTGTGTGTGTGTGTGTGTGTGTGTGCATGTTTGCAGGTCCGTCTATACCGTCGTCATACATATTATATATGTATCTTGAGAAAGATCAATATTTCTTTTTACCTCACACACAGATACGCACACAGGCACACAGACACAGACACAGACACAATATGTATATATATATATATATTATCCCTGGGGATAGGGGAGAAAGAAATACTTCCCACGTATTCCCTGCGTGTCGTAGAAGGCGACTAAATGGGAAGGGATCGGGGGGCTGGAAATCCAACCCTCTCATTTTTTTTTCAAGAGAAGGAACAGAGAAGGGGGCCAGGTGAGGATATTCCCTCAAAGGCCCAGTCCTCTGTTCTTAACGCTACCTCGCTAATGCGGGAAATGGCGAATAGTATAAAAGAAATATATTATATATATATATATATTATATATATAATATATATATATATATATATATTATATATATATATATATATATATATGCTGAAAACCACGAGGTAAGTAAGATACAATAAGTTCCCAAGTGCACTTTCGTGTAATGATCACATCGTTAGGGAAGATAAAGATGCGATCATTACACGTAAGTGCACTTGGGAACTTACCGTTTTTCGTTTGCCTCGTGGTTATCAGCAAACACTAGATCACACACACCACTGTGACCTATTGCAATATATATACATCCATATAATGTAGGACATTCATGTAATTTGGTTCATTCCTTTCTTAGTATACTTTCTGGACGATTTTCATACTTCTATCATTCATTTTCACTTCAGCACATGATATTTGCCTCTTCGTGTATCGGCCTCACACCAAAACATTATACACATCTTCCTCCTTTTTTCTTTTCTCTCCCTCAAGACGGTGTAACTGCTGCTTCTGCATCCCCTCATGATGTCTGGGCGTTCTATCGCGTCAGTGTTATGTGTGGGAAGTATTGCTGAATTCCATCCAGCGCATCTGTCTCACCTTGGTTGATCGGTCGAGCATACGGTTCAACAGGTTGGTGGATGGGTTTATAGACCCTTTCTCTTATCAGGGTCATTAAGGTCTTCCACGTCAAGCTGCCTGAATCCACCAACCGATGATAGGTTTCAATGCCTTTTTCAGCAGCCTCCACCATCACAAAAACCGATTCAACTCCTTCTTCAAGTCTATCTATAACTGATATCACTGGCTGTCATTTTCCTTATTCTTTTTATCTTATGGTTCCATCTCTCTCTCTCTCTCTCTCTCTCTCTCTCTCTCTCTCTCTCTCTCTCTCTCTCTCTCTTTATCATCGATTTCCCTACCTTTTATGTTTCGTTATTTCCACTCTTCCTCTTTTTTTTTCATCTCTGTCTCCATTCCTTCTTCTAGTTCTTCTATGATCGTTTGGATTCTCCACTTTACTGGAAGATGGATTCAGTCATGGATTAGCATTCCTCTTAATTTTAATCCTTTCCTCGAATCCTAATATTCGTGGAGGATATAAATATCTTCATCTATCACTCAATGGACAATTCACATGTGTCAAAATAACCATTGCTCAGTTTTGCCAATGTAAATTCACGTTCACTTTGACTTCTGCACCCACCAGCATGACCCACCCTTTCCATTCCCAGAATTTTCTACCATACGTACAAAAATAAGATGGTTATTTCTACAAGTGTCAAGTTTACACCTTTCCTTACTGGTGATGTTTAAATACCGTTTCCACTTCTCGTTCTGCCTCTAATTCATTTATCATTCATTCTTCATCTCTGTTTTCCTTTCCTCTCTTGGCCTCTTTTTTATTTTTTTACGTATTTTTTCCCCAACATTTGTTCTCTCCCATCTCTCTATTTTCACTCACATTTCCTGGTATTAAACCATGAACATCCGGGTCATTCTGTGCTTTATCTATTATTTTACATTCACCATCCATTACCCCCTCCATGCTCAGTTTCCTCACCCCTAGCTACTTCAGGTAACGGGATGATAATGACTGGTGGGTGTGGGTGTGGTGGGTGTGGTGGGTGTGGTGGTGGGTGTGGGTTGGTGTGGGTGTGGTGGGTGTGGTGGGTGTGATGGTGGGTGTGGGTGTGGTGGGGGTGTGGTGGGTGTGGGTGTGGGTGTGGGTGTGGTGGTGGTGGGTGTGGGGGTGTGTGGTGTGGGGTGTGGTGGGGTGGTGGTGGGTGTGGTGGGGTGGGTGTGGTGGGTGTGGTGTGGTGTGGGTGTGGTGGGTGTGGTGGTGGTGGGTGTGGGTGTGTGGTGGTGGGGTGGGTGTGGTGGGTGTGGGTGTGTGGTGGGGGGTTTATAATTGCAGTTATCTTTACCTGCTGGAGCTCAGCACGAAGAAGAACATATGCCTTGAGATATTTTTCAGACGTTTCGAATCCACATTTTCAGCCCCTGATTCTGGGAAACCATGTCTGGATGCCACTAACTTGATACCATAGGATGAATATAGCGACACTTAATGGCGAGGTGTGGTGTTTTCTTTCCCTCCACGAGAGAGAGAGAGAAGAGAGAGAGAGATGAGAGAGAGAGAGAGAAGAGAGAGAGAGAGAGAGAGAGAGAGAGGAGAGAGGATGAGGAGAAGGAGAGAGAGAGAGAGGATTTCTAACTCTATTCATGCTGGCGTTCTGTCTTTCAAAATATGCCAGGTCACACTTATTGGGGAAAGACAAGAGGGTAGCGAGTTCCAAAGCTTGGAGGTGTAGGGAAAGAAACAGTTATCACAACTGTTCATGATCTATAACAATGTTCACGAAAAATACCGCTCATAACATTGCAGTGTTCATAACCTATAACACTGCCTATGATGGAGAAAACTGTCCCTGACCAACATATTACGCTGGTGGCTGATTCATATGAGAGACTGCAGAAGCTGGTGACTGAGTTCGGTAAAGTGTGTGGAAGAAGAAAGTTAAGAGTAAATGTGAATAAGAGCAAGGTTATTAGGTACAGTAGGGTTGAGGGTCAAGTCAATTGGGAGGTGAGTTTGAATGGAGAAAAACTGGAGGAAGTGAAGTGTTTTAGATATCTGGAGTGGATCTGTCAGCGGATGGAACCATGGAAGCGGAAGTGGATCATAGGGTGGGGGAGGGGGCGAAATTCTGGGGGCCTTGAAGAATGTGTGGAAGTCGAGAACATTATCTCGGAAAGCAAAAATGGGTATGTTTGAAGGAATAGTGGTTCCAACAATGTTGTATGGTTGCGAGGCGTGGGCTATGGATAGAGTTGTGCGCAGGAGGATGGATGTGCTGGAAATGAGATGTTTGAGGACAATGTGTGGTGTGTGGTGGTTTGATCGAGTGAGTAACGTAAGGGTAAGAGAGATGTGTGGAAATAAAAAGAGCGTGGTTGAGAGAGCAGAAGAGGGTGTTTGAAGTGGTTTGGGCACATGGAGAGAATGAGTGAGGAAAGATTGACCAAGAGGATATATGTGTCGGAGGTGGAGGGAACGAGGAGAAGAGGGAGACCA
>NC_092232.1:13563814-13718814 GCF_036320965.1 Panulirus ornatus
GATATACCTTTTGTTTACATGTTGGTCTACATATCATTACTGGTCTCAGTGACTGTGGACATAAAAGCGACCAAGAATGGGGAGAGACAAGTGTGTTTTCATACAATGTTCATAACTGTAGTTAGCAATGAGAAAATGCAAAAAAAATCTGAATCAGATAGACTTTCATAATTAGTATTCTCTATGTACAAAAACAGATTTATTTGCTTTGTGTAAAAGGTGAATTCTTATTCTGTTTTATTAAGGCTATGCTTTGGGTTACGTTACTTCATAATGGTGATTATTCCCATATCATCAATGATACGTTTAATCCACATTGTTATCAACCCTTAATTGTCAATTGTATTCATTTGGAACAAACGCCGCATTACGATAGTCATGTTTTAATGGCAATTCATACATTGTTTCACTAAACATATGTTTACTCCTTTTTGATACGATGTTCAATGACTGCCCATCAAATATAATTCATTTCACTATTTCTAATCATACATTTTTTTTTTTCGGATTTAGAAAAAAAAAAAAAATAACTCTAGTGTTGACTTTGGGGTACCAATATATTATGAAATTGACTCCGAATAGATTTTGGAGACGTCAGGCGTATAAAATGTCGACATATCATTCTAGGGGTACTACTGCCGGCATTCTAGGGGTACTACTGCCGGCATTCTAGGGGTACTACTGCCGGCATTCTAGGGGTACTACTGCCGGCATTCTAGGGGTACTACTGCTGGCATGAAATAATTCTTGATGAGCTCACTAGCCAAGAGGAGGGTTGCGACTCACGAAGGCCTGACCAAGGACGTCATCCCACAAGGTTAATGTCCACCAACTTTATATAAAAGGATCGTATGTTAATCTTCAAGTCTGATTCTCCTCTCTCTCTCTCTCTCTCTCTCTCTCTCTCTCTCTCTCTCTCTCTCTCTCTCTCTCTCTAGCGCACCTGGACCTTAGCCCCTACTCCCATGGCGAAATGGTAGATGATGAACAGGTAGGTCGGTCCTGTGCCGCTGTCTCTGTCTCTCTCTGTCTGCCTGTCTCCCTCTCTGTACATGTCTTTCTCTCTGTCTGTCTCTCTCTCGCTCGCATGGCGCGTGTGTGACCTCCACCGTGTCTTTCCTCTAAAATCAGCTTCCCACCAAGATTCTGACCTCATCCCTGACCCCTGACCTTTCACTCTAACCCCCCCCCCCTTCCCCCCTCCCAGCTTTCATCTTCACATGCGTCATCCCGCCCGTTCATCGCCCTCGCCTTCCATCCCCCCCCCGTCACACTGTTTCCATTATAAAGATACTTCTCTGACTCTGTCCTCCTCCCACCCCAATCCAGCCACCACCCCCCCCCCCCCGCTCCCAGGGTAACAAACAGACCCCCCATCCTCCCCTCCTCATCCCCGGGGGTGACAAAGGCCACGGGGGGAACCAATGTGTTAATGTCCCTGCGCGTTCTGCCATGACTTGACATTTCCCACATTAATGTGAAGAGAAATTTTGTGATTCACTATATATATATATATATATATATATATATATATATATATATATATATATATATATATATATATATATATATATATATGATTTCATACTAACTCGCCGTTTCCCATTTTAGCGAGGTGGGGACAGTATGAGACGAAGAGAGGCTACATTCGTTCACATTCATTCTTCTAACTGTCATGTTTAATGCACCGAAACCACAGCTCCTTATCCACATCCAGGCCCACACAGACCTTTCAGCAGTTCGCCCCGGAGATTTCACATGCTTTAGCTCAGTCCAATGACAGCAGGATGACCCCAGTATACCACATCGTTCTTATTCACTCTATCCCGTGCACGCCTTTCACCCTCCTCCATGTTCAGGCCCCGATCGCTCAATCTTTTTCAATTCATCCTTTCATCTCCAATTTGGTCACCCCAGCACACCCTCCTCTGCTCTCTCAACAGCACTCTTTTTATTTACCACACATCTCTCTCACCTTTTCATTACTTACTTGATCAAACCACCTCACACGACATTTTGTCCTCTAACATTTCATTTCAAACACATCCACCCTCCTCCGCACAGCCCTGCATCCACATAATACTATTGGGACTACTACTACTTTAAGTATACCCACGTTGGCCATTCCAGTTAACGCTCCTCTTCACACAACTTTCAGCGCTCCCAGAACCTTCGTACCCTCTTCCTCTCCCTAATACTCACTTCTGCTTCCATTCCCTGCCAAGTCCACTCCAACCTATCTAAAACACTTCACTGTATATATATATATATATATATATATATATATATATATATATATATATATATATATATATATATATATATATATATGTAAAGGGTAAATTACACTTCAGTGGGAGTTCATATGATACATTCAAACTATACAGTACACAATGTGTTTTACGGAGATAATGCACGTCATCAGGTGTGAATAATTCATAAACCTTCGGGTTCCAACACTAGCACAAAGCCTTGGACATCCTGTCATCACCATGCCAGAGTAGACACTGTGTCTACTCTGGCATGGTGATGACAGGGTGTACAAAGCTGGGGTGCTGTGATGTGGAACTTTATGAACTGTTCACACCTGATGAGGAGGATTGTCTTCGTGAAATGTGCCGTGAATTGCAAAGTCGGCAGAAATCATCTGAACTCCTACTGAAGTGTGTGTACCCTTCGTAAAATTATCACGGACTGGTGTGATGGTTACATCATTAAACACACACACACACACACACACACACACACACACACATACGCATACACACACACACATACTATATATATATACAATATATATATATACACACACATATATATATATATATATATATATATATATATATATATATATATATATATATATATATATATATATATATATATATATATATATATATATGTTTTATCCCTGGGGATGGGGAGAAAGAATACTTCCCACGTATTCCCTGCGTGTCGTAGAAGGCGACTAAAAGGGGAGGGAGCGGGGGGCTGGAAATCCTCCCCTCTTGTTTTTTTTTTAATTTTCCAAAAGAAGGAACAGAGAAGGGGGCCAGGTGAGGATGTTCCCTCAGAGGCCCAGTCCTCTTTTCTTAACGCTACCTTGCTGATGCGGGAAATGGCGAATAGTTTGAAAAAAAAATATATATATATATATATATATATATATATATATATATATATATATATATATATACATAAGAGAAAAAATGAAACACGGTATGTTCCCAAGTGCACTTTTGTGTAATGATCACATCGTCAGGGAGAGATACAAGAATGAGATACAAGACGTAGAACAGTCGGTTGATATAGAAGGATGAGACGTAGCTAAGACGTCATTGGTAAACAAGCGTTACCGGTAACACACACTTGCAAACTCAGTCGCCAACTCCTGCAGTTTGTCACCAGTGCTGTACCATCAGCAAACAACAAATGACTCTCTCCCCCCCAGGCCCTATCATCCCCCACAATTTGCCTATTCGCCCCTCTCTCCAAGTCTCTCCCATTTACTTCCCTCAACATCCAGTCCATAAATAAACTGAACAGCCGTGGTGACATCACACACCCCTGCGGCAGATCAAGCTTCACTTAGAACAATTCACTCTCCTCTCTATCTGCTCGTACACAAGTCTCACACACTTGATAGATCCTTCTCACTGCTTTCTAGCGACTATCCTCCCACACCGTATATTCTTGAGACTTTCCACAAGGCATCTCTATCGACCCTTCCACATGCTTTCTCCAAGTCCCTAAATAGTACATAGAAATCCATATGTTTCTCAAAGTATTTCTCACACACGTTGCTTAAAGCAAACCACCCCTGATGTACACATCCCCTACCACTTCTGAAACCACACTGCTCCTCCCCAGTCTGATGCACTGTACATGCCTCTTCACCCGTCTCAATCAATACCCTCCTATAGAACTAACTTACTAGGTATGTTCAACAAATCTGTACCTCTGTAGTATAAACACTAACCTTTACCCCCCTTTGCCTTTGTACATGGACAGAATAAATACATTCTGCTATTCTTCAGGCACCTTACCATGATGCACACACACACACACACACACACACACACACACACACACACACTGTAAATCCTTACCAAACCATCAGCAACACAGTCACTCTCTTTGTTATTAAATCCAACGGCAATACCATCTATTCCCGCCACCATGCCACATTTCATCTTAATCAAGGTTTTCACGAACTGCAAGAATGGATTCATCTGTTGGTCCGAGTGGTGAAAGGGGCTGTTGTTACATGTTAGTAGATGAAGAGAAGAGATGAGAGGAAGACAGCAAGTGTGTCAAGCTAATCAGAAATAACACATCAAGATAACCAATAAATAAGAGGTCTTCCATTCATGTTGTCATTCTCTGTGAGGGAGAGTTGTCTCCGACGTTTGAGTGAAAAAAAAAATGCTCCCAGGTTTATTTTTTCCATAACTACCTCTCCTATATATATATATATATATATATATATATATATATATATATATATATATATATATATATATATATATAATCACCCTGTCTTTTCCCATCCGTCTCTTCTTTCAGATTTCGCGAAGTATTACACCGTCCTTCTTCCAATGCCCTTCACACCATCCCGCTCGTCTCCCACCAGCACTCCACCGCACTCCGCCTCCACCCCCGCCAACATACTGCACCTCCCCTTTCCTTCCGCACCAATATACCTCCTCCTCCTCCTCCTCCCACCACCACCAAAATACCGCACTTCCAATCCGAAAATATCCTCTGGTATCAGTCTTTCCCAGAACACGTCGCACCAGGCACCAGGCTGGAATAAAAGCCTCCGTGACGGATTTCTGGATTTTGATCGAACTTCCCACGCAACACACACACACACACTCACACACCCACACCCACACACACCCACACACACCCACACACACACACACACACACACCCACGCAACACACACACACACACCCTCACACACCCACACACACCCACACTCACTCACACACACACACACACACACACACACACACACACACACACACACCCACACACACACACACCCACACACACACACACACACACACACACACACACACACACACGCCTCCCTTGCCCTCACCCGGACACGCCCAGAGGACTAGTTACCTTGCTCTGATCAACAAGAATTTTGCGATATATATATAAATATATATATATATATATATATATATATATATATATATATATATATATATATATATATATATATATATCCTCAGGAAGGAGCTGTGGGAGTGTGTGATAGAATGTAAGGATGTAAATCTCAGACTGATGTGCGTAAAACCGAAATTAGATGGAGAGAGATGGGTGTTCATTGGTGCCTATGCACCTGGTCATGAAAAGAAAGATCATGAGAGGCAAGTGTTTTGGGAGCAGCTGAGTGAGTGTGTCAGCAGTTTTGATGTAGCAGACCTTGTATTCGTGAAGGGTGATTTCGATGCGAAGGTAATTAATGTGGCAGCTGAGGGTATAATTGGTGTACATGAGGTACTCAGTGTTGTGAATGGAAATGGTAGAAGAGCTTGTAGATTTGTGTGCTGAAATAAGGACTGGCAATTGGGAATACCTGGTTTGAAATGAGAGATATACACACCCCTACGTATTTGAGTAAGAGATAGTCAGCGAACATTATCTAATTACATATTAATTAATAGGCGTGTAAGAGAGAGACTTTTGGACGTAAATGTACTGGAAGGGGCAGCTGCTGGGATGTCTGATCACTATCTTGTGGAGGCGAGGGTGAAGATTTGTATATATTTTCGAAAAAGAGGAATTAATTTTGGTGAGAAGAGAGTGGTGAGAGTAAGCAAGCATGGAGAGGAGACTTGTGTGAAGAAATATCCTGAGAAATTGAATCTAGAATGGTAAGATTAAGAGTAAAATTAAGATAAATGAGGCTAGGAGACTGAGTGAGGAATGGAATGTATTTAGTGAGGCAGGTGCAAGAGAAGCATGTGGCATGTGAAAGGTGGGAGGTTGCTTGAAAAAAAGAGAACAGAAAGGCGCTCGGCCGTATTTACAGGAGAGGAGTGCAAATGATTGGTGGATGTATAAGAAAAAGCGACAGGAGGTTAAGGGGAAGCGCCTAATGAGTAGGGTTTTTCATGTATAAATAAACTTTAGGAAAAATAAGATTTTTGGAAGGAGGTAAAAAAATGTGTGGAAAAGAACAAATGAGGACGTCGGTGAAGGGGGCAAAAGAGGAAGTGATAACAAATAGTGATGAAGTTAGAAGGAGATGGAGTTAGTATTTTGAAGGACTGTTGAATGTGTTTGATGACTGAGTGGCAGATGTAGGGTGTTTGGGTCAGGGTGGTATGAGAAGTCAGGGTCGTGAAGAAAGGTTTGATGAAGAGAGAAGAGGCAGTGAAAGCCTTACGTAAGATGAACTTTGGCAAAGCGGCTGGATGGTATTGCAGTTGACTTTATGAAGAAATGAGGTGACTGTGTGCTTTAACTGTTTGATAAGGATTTCCAATGTATGTGTGAATCATGATGAGGTACCTGAAGATTGGCGGAATGAATGTTTAGTGCCAGTGTGTGTATAGGCGAGAGGGGATAAAGATGAGTGTTCAAACTACAAAGTATAGGTTTGTTGAGTACACCTGGTAAGTTGTATGGAAGGCGAGTGACTGAGAGGGTGAAGGCATGTACAGCGCATCAGATTGTGGAGGAACAGTGTGGTTTCAGAAATGGTAGAAAATGTTTGGATCAGGTGTTTCCTGTAAAGAATGTGTGAGAAATACTAAGATGGATTTGTATGTAGTACGTATGGACTTGGAGAAAGCATATGAAAGTGCTGGCAGAGGACTTGTAGAAGGTTTCAAGAATATGTGATATGAGAGGAAACCTGCTAGAAGCGCATAGGTATATATCATGTGTACGAGGAGAAAGAGAGGATAGTGAATTGTTCCAAGTGAAGGTCGGTCTGCGGCAGGGGGATGTCAGGTCATCATGGATGTTCAATTTGTTTATAGATAGGGTGGTGAGAAAAGTGGGAGGTAAATGCGAGAGTCTTGGATAGAGATGTGAATTTGCAGTTTTTGGAAGACGAGAGAGCTTCATACATGCATCCTGCGATTCATTAGGCACCTCACCATGATCCAGTCATGCACTAAAAGTCCTAACCTAACCAATCAACAACACAGTTACCCCATTTCTTCAGAAATTGAGCAGCAATACCATCCAATCCAACCGTTTTGCCGCACTCCATCTTACGCAAGGCCTTCACTACCTGTTCTCTCTTAACCAAACCACTCTCCATGATTTTTTCACTTAACACACCACCCTGACCCAAACACCCTACATCTCCCACTCTATCATCAAACACATTCAACAGTCCTTCAAAATACCCGCCCCATCTCCTCCTCACTTCCATCGCTACCTGTTACCACTTAAACACAGTTGCCCCCTTCATCATGTTCTCATTTGTTCTCATGTTTTTCGTACACTCTTAAACCCCTTGCAAAACATCTGATTCTCCCTGAAGTTTACTGATACCTTCATCCCAACTTTCCTTTTCACACACACACACACACCCACACACATATTTGCCTACCAAAATTGCAAAAGGAAAAGGAGATACATAGCTGGAGTCAGTCAGTTGACGAAGTCACGTCATTTATTTGGGAAATGGCGAGATATTTGGTGGTGTTGGGCGGGGAGACACGTGTGTCACACACACCCACACTCCCTCACCCTCCACAAATGTGCGCTTTGACCTTGAACTTGACCCTCTGCTGGGTGCTCGCTGCCATCACCCCGACTTTAACTGCCGCCAACAATTTCCAGTAATAACACAAACCATATGCAGTATACCGAAGAATGCCGACGGCAACTGAGGCGGCTGCCTGTATCAGTAGATGATATCAGAAGCATAAATGACTCGTGCAGGAGGAGTTGATAAACAAACAGATGCCTTCAAGAGAAACACTTTCAACCTCAACATCGTCGAAGCCGTAAATAATATAAGTCGTCCACTTGTCGAGTATGTTCCTCAACATGTACATGGCTCTTGCTTTCACCTAATCTTAATGGTAAATTATCATGACATACGTTAACATTCTGGTTGGAGTGTTCGACGTAACATTTTTGCCCACGAACTTTGTATCCACTGCTACGAGTGAAAGCAGACTGATCTAATCATTAATAAGTACCTAGACAGAGAGAATCAAGGCCAATGATATTTCTATATACATTTACCTAATCACTTATGAACCTCTTCTTTTTTTCTTTTTTTTTTCAAGCTAAAACAACTTGAGGTCGATTGCGCGGCTTTCATAGAATTTGTTTCCCAGTATATGACTCATCTTGGTATGTAGGCCGCTGCACTCCCTCAGTTCCGTCTATGTCTTTTCTCAAGTAGGCTGACTAAACGTTAATGCAACTGAGCAATCTCTTGGCTCAACTATCCCATTTTAGCTTTCATAGTTCTATGAAATTCATAAAGGCTTGTCCCTTTATTTTACTTTCATCCTCTTTTAGGCTGAGAGTAAATACTCATGGCGCACAGCAGAATCTCACAAAATGTTCTCCTCCACCAGCAATGGGAATGAATCTAGAACACGAGATGTATCTTCAGTGTGGTGGTAATTGAGGATGAAAAAGAAAAGGAATGTGAGGTCTTTGCCATGACCTCAGTGGGCTGATCCAAGTCACACTTTTCCATACACACTGAATCAGTCTGCTGTTTGGTTTTCAGTACATGAGTTCGTGATGTCGTTGTCTAGGATTTGCATTTGCTCCGTGACATCTTAGGGTGGCGAGTTGTTTTGTCTGAGGATTGTATCTTTGTTTTATGAGGTCAACTACTGGGAGGGAGAAGTTTGGCTTGTATCGTTCTCTGTGTCTTTGTGGTATGTGTATTTTGCTGGGCTGGTTCATGATGCTGATGAAGTGTAAAATGGCATGGTATAAGAATGGGAAATGATCTATCTAATTATCTATATCTATCAAATTATCTATCTCTCTGTCTATTTATGAATAATACATTATGGCAAGTATGTGGATCAGGGTGGTGGTGGTGGTTAAGAATGAAGAGAAGTGATGTTTCGAACTCTTCATTACACCAAGGACCTTTACCCCCTCAGCCAACCAGTGTTTCACTTCACGTCTCATAGTTCCACCCACTGCCACATTCACTTTCAAGTATTCAAAGCCCTACACTTCCAGGTTCTCTCCATTTAAACTGACACTCAAGCCAATCTGTCTTACCCTCACTGCTAAACCTTAAAGCATTACACTTATTCACTTTAACTCTTGATTTTCTCCTTTCATACACCTCCCAGGCGCAGCCAACAGCTTCTGCCGCTTCTCACTCGCATATGCCACCAGATCTGTGTCATCTGAAATCAGCCAGTGACTCATTTCCTAGGCTCCCACACCCTCAGAATACGGGAGAACCGTCCCTCTTTCTAAGACCCTCGCATTTACCTCCCTCACTACCTCATTCATAAGCAAATTAAACAGCCACAGTGACATCACACACACACACTCACCTTCACTTGGAACCACTCGACCTTCTCGCTCCTCGTACACACGTCTTACTATCCTGATAACAACTCCTCGAATGCTTCAATAGTTTTCCTTCCGCGCCAATTATTCGTAGCACTTTCTGTAAGGCATCTCTATCAACCTAATCATATGTTTTTTTTTTTCCAAATCTATAAATGCCACATACAAATCCCTCTCTTTCTCTATTTCTTAAATATTCTTGAAAGCAAACATTTGGTCAATATACCCTCTACCACTTCCGAAGCTCGATCAAGTAATTCTGTTTTCTACAAGAAATGGTACGAGGAGATCCCTCAAACGGACTACCTCCATCACAACTGCAGGAAGCAAGTCTTAAGATCATATTCTGAGCTGCTGGTCCCAAGCTTCTACCGTACGGGAGTGGTGTTCATGATGATATAGTGATGGTGATGATGATGATGATGATGATGATGGATGGTGACCACGTGGGAGGACAATCTACCATCCCTTCCATTATCCTCGCCTCCCACAACCCTCGCACGCCCATTTTTCAAAAGAGGCAACGCGTCGTGAGTTCAGCATGCCGGGTCAGCGAGTGTTCGGCCTGGGTCGAGTGTGAAACGCAATGGGAATTTTGCCCTATCCCACAACTATGGAAGAGACGAAGGCTTTAAGTGTTACAACTGGTGGAAGAGACGAAGGCTTCAAGTGTTACAACTGGTGGAAGAGACGAAGGCTTTAAGTGTTACAACTGGTGGAAGAGACGAAGGCTTTAAGTGTTACAACTGGTGGAAGAGACGAAGGCTTTAAGTGTTACAACTGGTGGAAGAGACGAAGGCTTTAAGTGTTACAACTGGTGGAAGAGACGAAGGCTTCAAGTGTTACAACTGGTGGAAGAGACGAAGGCTTTAAGTGTTACAACTGGTGGAAGAGACGAAGGCTTCAAGTGTTACAACTGGTGGAAGAGACGAAGGCTTTAAGTGTTACAACTGGTGGAAGAGACGAAGGCTTCAAGTGTTACGTTGTTCTTTAAAGTGAAGAAATGAGAACAGATGACATCGTATGGTAACAAAGAGACGAAGTGGAGAGCAGAAATCATGGGTGAAAATAGAAAGGACGAGAAATATCAAAAAATACTCAGTTACTTTACAGGACAACTAAGTTTACGATAATCATCTTAAGGAATGTAAGAACAGTATTGGAACTGGCCATATAACGAAAGGGCGATCTCAGAGAACCTTCAAATTAAACCTGAAGAACGAAAACAATAATGTAAAGAGCAAAATTTACATCAGATTTTACATTAAATGTCAAAAGGCAAATTATCAGATGACATGATCAACAACTGGAATGTTGACATATCAACCGACGTCATTTGTCTGACTTCCAAAATCCAGCACCAGAGACTGTGAGTATATAAAGTCCAGCACCAGAGACTGTGAGTATATAAGTCCAGCACCAGAGACTGTGAGTATATAAAGTCCAGCACCAGAGACTGTGAGTATAAAGTAAATCCCATGGGGGAAGATATAGAAATATATATTTGAAACATAAAAACAATGAGTGATGGCAAATAGAAAAAAACATAAAAGGTACGAATTCATGATTTGTAATTTGTAACAGGTGATTCAAAGCTTGAGTCACTTCTTTTAATTGGATACAAACATGACGCTGAGCCGGATATATAACTATAGAGGTTTCCAAATTCATTGATGCTGTGAAAACAGTTGGTTAGATATGATCCACAGGAATGATAACGGAAGTATTTTAAGTGATATACGCTGATCTTCTGTCTCGTCCGAGAAGTTCCACATGAAAAACGACTTTGAAAAAACAAAATAAGATACTGTTTCGAAAAGAGCTTGTTGAGGCTCACAAGAAGAAGAAGAACCTGAGGTAATCATTGATCGCACGAAACCTACGAAACAAAGTTACTACTCAAACAAAGTGTTAGAAGTCGTCACGAGACACACACACACCCACTGCAGGTCATCAGAAACCATAGTGACCCTGTGTGATTCGTGAGTCGGAACTCTGTACAGGACTGACCTCTATGTGGATCAGGAAGGACCAAGATGGGCAGGAAAGACTCCAGAGGACCAGAGGAGAGCAGTCACACTAACAGTAAACAATAAGAACTAAAGACCATATGAAGAAAACATAAAGGAGTCTCAGCAAATTCGGTCGACAGTCAAGGAGATTCTGTGATGAGTCAATGAAAGATCTTCAGACGACGTAAATCAAAATGATATCAGCCATACACTCGTCGAAATGGACGGAGATCCAGTGACCAGAAATAATGGTTGGAGCTGAAGTAAAAAAAAAAAAAGCATCTCTCGATGTTGGTAATTATCATACTGTACGGACGGCCATTTTGAACACTGGAATGAACTGTGCATTAATGTCATATATAGCACAACACTACACCTCTCGAAAGAATGGACGAGACAATCATCTAACACTGGAAGATCGTCATTATCTAGGGAGACATGGAGGAAGGTCTTCACTTCCTTTCATCCACTAATTTCTTTGTCTTTCCTCAAGGATCTTACATACCAGATCTCTCTCTCTCTCTCTCTCTCTCTCTCTCTCTCTCTCTCTCTCTCTCTCTCTCTCTCTGTGAGTCATTCTCTCCTGTCTGCCACTTCTTCTTTCCTATATACTCTCCCATTGACCATGCCTTGTGGCTCATGCTGGTGGAGGGCTCTGGCGACGACAGGTATGACCATAAATAGTTTTTTCTTTTTTTTTTTTTTTGAGTGGCCTCACTTTCAACGAGGTGAGTGGCGACGCCCTCCAGTTCAGTGACCTCAACACTGCAACCATCGACCTCACTTGCGACACTTGATAATTACATCTTACTGCTCATGGCCTCCACGACCTCTTGTAAACAGAGGGATGACGACATGTTTATCCGTGGTTACAGCTGAGGCCACCGCACGGTGGCTTGAGCAGCCCCCCTACCATAAGCTGGGACTAGCAGGGTGTGTGTTTTAGAAGGTTGTTATGAGGCGCGGGAATGAACAACATACACCACCTTTTCCATCCACACCCACCATTATCATCATCATCCATACTCCCACCTCATCCACACCCTCACCTACTCATCCACACCCAACACCCACACACACACACAAATGGAACAATACACGCAAGAGCCATCATGAATGGTTAGGATGATGTTCATGCCGTAAAAAGCCTCCGGGGCTTCTGTGAGAGAGGAAGGAAAATCCTGAGGGGAAGAAAAAAAATAAGATGGAAAGCAGAGAGAGAGAGAGAGAGAGAGAGAGAGAGAGAGAGAGAGAGTGTGTGTGAGAGAGAGTGTGTGTGTGTGTGTGTGATTGTTATGCCTGATAGCCATTATGTGCAAATGACTTTCAAAGATAAATATCTTGATATCTCTGCAGATGATGACGCTTCCAAGCACTCTGGTTGTTTGCCAGCCTCAGTCATTAGCTAGATCATGCACAACTCGACGAGAGAATCATTGCTATTTGGTCCTTGGCAACGTAAAGGTGGTTGTGATGTCCTCTGTTTTCCTTGACCCGCTCCCGTCTGGATTTCTTTGCTTTCTCATGTTTCTCCCAAGAATTGCAACCAGACCAGTTTCAAAACACGGGACTTCTTGAGAAAAAAAAAAAATCTTTGATTGCTCTTACTCTTTTCTCTCCCTTCTCTACTTTTCTTTCGTTTTAATTCACGTATCGTGTAATGTCTGAGGTCGATTAGGATCTTTGGAGGACTGGCAAGTCCTGGAAAAACTGCCACACTGGTCAGACGGGTGAAAAATGAACTTAAGCCTAAACAAAATTTAAGGAATGAAAATAGAAAAAAGGTAAAAAATCAGTCGAGTTACAGTTTCCATGTTGATGAAAACAAACGACAAGAATCATTGCAGAAAATGTGCCAGAAACTGAAATAAGACATACAATGATCGTTTCCAAAGCTGCCTTTATATGGAGAAGGTGTTTACAAATTTTGCCTACGACAAAGCTATCCAGCTTGTACAGATCTTCACTAATATCAATGTTATCATTCTTTGTGTATTTAATAATAGAAGAGTCAATGATATTTCTGGTGGTTAAGGAGTTACAGTTAATAACTGAATTAGCGTTACTCCAGTCAGTACAATGGTCAAAAAATTTCAACATGGATGTGACTGTGCTGAGAGGAGCAGATAATGGGATTACTGAACACTACCTTGCGGAGGCGAGGTTGAAGATTTGTACAGGTTTTTGGAAAAGAGGAAACATATCGGTGAGAAGAGTTGTGAAAGTAAGTCAGCTTCGTATTGAGACTTGCGTGAAGGAATACCAGGAGAGACTGAGTAAACGAACGTAGTGGAATAGGTGACGAATGGGAGTGGCGTAGGGAAGCAATGCTGGCATGTTCGAGAGAGATGCATGTGGCATGCGAAAGGTGGGAGATGGGCAGATCAGAAAGGGTAGTGAGTGGTGGGATGAAGATGTTAATTTGCTAGAGAATGAGAAAACTTTTTTTTTTTTTTGAGGGGGGGGGGGGGAACTTTCAGGGAAGGAGTGCAAATGAGGGGGAGATGTATAAGAGAGAGCGGAAAGAGGTCATGAGAGAGGCGCGGAGGTTGAGAATGAGGGCAAATGAGAGTTGGGGTGAGCGAGTATCAGTAAACTTTAGGGATAATAATAAGATGCTTTCGAAAGAGGATATAATGTGGGAAAATCAAGAGAACAAATGGGAACATCGGTGAAGGGTGTAGATGGGGAAATGGTAACAGGTAGCGATGAAGTGAACAACTTTTTTCTGTATCTAGAGCCACCAACGTAAAAATGAAAATAAAAGATAAACATTATTTTCAAGTCCAGCTGAATGTGTTTGATGATACGGTGGCAGATATAGGGTGTTTGAGTCAGGGAAGTGTGCAAAGTGAGAGTCATGGAAAGCGGTTTGATGAAGAGAGGAGAGGTGGTGAAAGCCTTACGTAAAATGAAATGTGGCAAGGTGGTGGCTGGAGTGGATGATGCTGCTGTTGTATTTCTTAAGAAAGGGGGTGACTTTGTTGTCGATTGGTTAGCTAGGATTTTCATTGAACGTATGGATCATAGTGAGGTACCAGAGGATTGGCGGAATGCATGTACAGTACAGTAAGGGGGGATAAAGTTCAAATCACAGAGGTATGATTCTGTTGAGTATACCTGGAAAATTGTATCAGAGGGTAGTGATTGAAAGGGTGAAGGCATGTACAGAGCATCGGACTGGGGAGAAGCAGCGTGGTTATAGACATGGTAGAGGATGTTTGGATCAGGTATTTGCTTTAAAGAATGTGTTGGAGAAATACTTAGAAAACCTGATGGATCTGCAAGCGGCATTTATGGATCTGGAGAAAGAATATGATAGGGTTGATAGACATGCTTTGTGGAAGGTCTTACAGAGTATTTGGTATGGGAGGAAAATTACTAGAAGCAGAGAAGTTTTTATCAAGGGTGTAAGGCATGTGTATGCGTAGGAAGAGACAAGAGTGGTTCCAAGTTAGATATGGCCTGCGGGAGGGGTGTGTGATGCTACCATGGCTGTTTAATTTGTTTATGGATGGGGTGGTGAGGGACATAAATGCGAGAGACTTGGAAAGAGGGGCAAGTATGCAGTCTGTGGGGGATGACAGGGCTTGGGAAATGAGTCGGTTGTTATTTGCTGATGATGACAAATTCGAGTGAAAAACTGCAGAATTTGATGACTGAGTTTGTAATCATGTGTGAAAGGACGAAGTTGGAAATAAATGTAAAGTAGTCGCGAATTATTAAGTTTAGCCGAGATGAGGGACAGGTTAGTTGGGATGTAATTTTGAAAGGGGAAAAATTGGAGCTCTAGATACCTGAGA
This sequence comes from Panulirus ornatus, assembly GCF_036320965.1. Taxonomy (NCBI): domain Eukaryota; kingdom Metazoa; phylum Arthropoda; class Malacostraca; order Decapoda; family Palinuridae; genus Panulirus; species Panulirus ornatus. The sequence continues at coordinate 13,579,173 of NC_092232.1, forward strand.
ATGGACATGGCAGCGAATGGAACCATGGAAGCGGAAATGAGTCAAAGGGTCGGAGACGGGGCGAAGGTTCTGGGGCACTGAGGAATGTTTGGAAAAAGAGATCGTTATCTGGGAGGGCAAAACCAGGTATGCTTGAAGGTATCATATTCCCAACAATCTTATATGGATGCAAGGCATGGGCTATAGATGACGATGTGCTGAGGAGGGTGGATGTGTTGGAAATGAAATGTTTGAGGACAATATGTGGTGTGAGGTGGTATGATCGAGTAAGTAATGAAACGGTAAGAGAGAGGTGTGGTAAGAGAGTGTAGCTGAGAGAGGTAAAAAGTGGGTGTGCTGAACTGGTTTGGATATGTGGAGAGAATGGGCGAGGAATGGCTAACAAAAGCCATATATGTGTCAGAAGTGGAGAGAACAAGAAGGGGGAGACCAAACTGGAAATGAAAGGATGGAGTGAAAAAGATTTTGAGTGATCGGACCTGAACATGCAGGAGGGTGAAATGCGTGCACGGGATAGAGTGAAGTGGAAAGATGCGGTATGCAGGGGTGACGTGCTATCAGTGTACTGAACTAGGGTATTTTAAGCGGCTGAGTAAACTTTGAAAGGTCTGTGGGGCCTGGCTGTGGATAGGGAGCTGTGGTTTCGGTGCATTGCACATGACAGCTAGACAATGGATGTGAGCGAATTCGGCCTCTATTTATGTGTTTTTGATGCTACCTTGCTAACACAGGAAATAGAGATCATGTATGAAAACACCCACCCACATTATATATATATATATATATATATATATATATATATATATATACATATATAATCAACCATGTCAACATAAAGGATAATGTAGGTACGTGTTGAGAATCATGTCTTACGTCACTGTCCACGTCATCAGACGAAGAGCCACAATGGGGCTGACCAGGGAGCCTTGATCCGCCTAGTTAGCACCATGAAGACCATCCTCACTCCGGCAGAGGCGCGGGTCTTCCCAGACCAAAGACACAGGTGAGGGAAAATCGATATGACTTGTCTTCAAAACTCACTTTCAAGATCCAGGTCAGTGACCCTCTTCCGCCCTTCTTATTTCACTGATTGTTAAGGGAAGAGTGAGGAGAGTTTATGGATTATCTATGACGAGAGAGAGAGAGAGAGAGAGAGAGAGAGAGAGAGAGAGAGAGAGAGAGAGAGAGAGAGAGAGAGGGGGGACACTGAATATCTGAGCGCAGCATCAGGAAGTGTAAGATGAATGGCGGCTCGAGAAGAGATATGAAGAACCGTGAATGCAGTGTATAAACACACACACACGCACCCACACACACACACACACACACACATATATATATATATATATATATATATATATATATATATATATATATACTAATGCTTTTTGGAATACATCCATTTCTAGAAAGCTTCCTACTGGATATACGACGCAGTTGCAGGGCACACTGGGCAGTGGGAGGGTCAGGCCAGGCTGGGTTTATGTAGGCCAGACGAATCTTGAAGAAGAAGAAGAACAAGAGGAAGAAGAAGATCAAGAGGTAATGACAGACACCCGGGTAGCTGGCTTCGTCGGGGCAACAAGAGTAATCTGGAATGGCAAGTTCTCAGAAAGGGTAGACGACTACTGGCTAATTAAAACTTCCCCACACCCCAAAAATTTTAACACTCGAGGAAACAAGAGATTCCAGTTTTCACCCTCTGAAAACTGAGGTCATCAACCTCTTGAGAGCAGGACGGTATGACCCTGGGGTGTTGCAGGCCTGACTCAGGCTCCTCCAACAGGATTCTTTTTGTTGATCGCTACAGTCGAGAGGATCAGCTTGCCCAGATTCGTCACAACACACTCAGAAAGAGAAGGAGATAAACCATGTGTAATGATGAGTGAGGACCACCGGTACACCATCATGTTAAGGACGAAGAAATACTCTTTGAAAACGACGAAATAAATCAATCGGTAAAGTAGACGGTTGTAACATGATCAGGAAAAAATATTGGCAATACAAATCAACCAATTAAAATAATTAATAAAAAAATATTGGCAATACAAATCAACCAATTAAAATAATTAATAAAAAAATATTGGCAATACAAATCAACAAATTAAAATAATTAATAAAAAAAACATTGGCAATACAAATCAACCAATTAAAATAATAAAAAAATATTGGCAATACAAATCAACCAATTAAAATAATCAATAAAAAAATATTGGCAATACAAATCAACCAATTAAAATAATAAAAAAAATATTGGCAATACAAATCAACCAATTAAAATAATAAAAAATATTGGCATACAAATCAACCAATTAAAATGATTAATAAAAAAAAAATCAGGACACATTAAAGTCGCCGACGCAGACTTTCGTCTTCTCCACAAACCTGTCACTGATACTCCCTCCCCCCACCCCACCCCAGGACAAGTCTGGCTTAGTCTATGACCTGATGCTCGAGGGGTCAGGTCAAAGGCCAAGCGATCATACCCAAAGCACGACTTTATCTTCATAGTAACCGATATGGTATGGACAACTCGTGCCTCAATGGCAATATCAGGTGAAAGAAATAAAGTGAAAAAAAAGAACTAGAAAACAAAAATTACTCAAGGGGATCCACAGGTGTTGGTACACCTGACTCTTCCAAGAAAAAGGGAAAACAAAAAAGCGAAGGCAATTCCACAGCTCAGCCATTCGAAAGGAAGGAGGAGGCGCATTAACGGTTCATCCTCAAGTGGCCTTTCTTTACACAACAGAAACTGTGGGAAGCAGCGGTCAGACGCGTGCAAACAGTCTAAATCATAGTCCATTACGCCTCGTCCTTGATACGGCAGGTATCAAGAGTAGAAACGATCAAACCAGCATTGGAAGGAAGGAAGACTTATGATGAAATAGGATATCAAAACTCCATCACAGCCAAGACATCAACGCTATGCGTTCAGCACAGCGCTAAGACATCTTCATCTACGTAGCAATTCCCATCCCAGGGGAAGGCAACAAACACACGAAGGTATCAATAGATTGCTGTCATAAGTCGGCACAGATGTGCTTGAGGGACCTGACGAAGTCCATTTGGTGAAGTTTAAACGATTGAGTGTTAATCGACTCATAACAGTAATCAACCATCTCCAGTTTACGATACACTTGCTGCATTTATAAACATGAACCTTTTTTGACTCGGATCGTCATTAAAGGGAGAGAAGCTCGTTTGCAGTTCAAGGATCATGAAACTCCCGTGTGAACCTAAGGTGCTTCATTTCGGGCAACCTGTAGGATCCAAACCCATGAATCAATTCTGATAGCGTAATTTTCCTCTTAATTTTCCTCGGTGTGATGTGACCTGGATGGATTGCTTTTGACTCTCTCTCTCTCTCTCTCTCTCTCTCTCTCTCTCTCTCTCTCTCTCTCTCTCTCTCTCTCTCTCTCCGCCACCGCTCCATTGTGTGTGCAAAGACTGTTAGCCCATGCTCAGCAGACCACAGTCTCAGGGATGATGGTATAAAACGACTGTGTTTATCGGTATTGAATGAATCATCGTCCTCAATAAACAGGGAAGGATACCAATATATTATATAAAGAGTCTCGAGATTTAAGGGCTTCCGTGGCGTTGAGGTTTGTGTCACTGACTACAATTTACGCCCATGTCCGTCCGGGTTCGAATCCTAAGCCCTGATTTGAGTCCACAGCCAAAGCAGCAGTTCATCTTCCTTTCGGGGCTCGTCGACAAATGGGTACCTGGCTTAGGCATATATATATATATATATATATATATATATATATATATATATATATATATATTCCCTGGGGATAGGGGAGAAAGAATACTTCCCACGTATTCCCTGCGTGTCGTAGAAGGCGACTAAAAGGGAAGGGAGCGGGGGGCTGGAAATCCTCCCCTCTCGTTTTTTTTTTTTTTTTTTTTTCCAAAAGAAGGAACAGAGAAGAGGGCCAGGTGAGGATATTCCCTCAAAGGCCCAGTCCTCTGTTCTTAACGCTACCTCGCTATCGCGGGAAATAGCGAATAGTAAAAAAAAAAATATATATATATATATATCAGGATTAAAGACATGATACATATATACAAGGTTAAGAGACGGACCAACACGAGCGTAAAACTCTCTCCCCATAACACACACACACACACAACAACACACATACCCAACCTGTAATGAGTAAATATGATGCTCCTTACTTCTTCACCTTCTAACTTTTCCCCTCATCAATCTGTCGCCTAAGTTACCCGTCCTCTAACTTCGTCAGCAAAGACGTCTCAGAACCTGCCTTAACAAACATCAATATTCTGAACGATATTAACTCAACACACGACACCAATGTCTTCACTCACACCCTCTCCGTACAGAGAACCACTTCAATGGCATCACTCTTCCTAATTATTCCTATGGCATCCTCATCTGAAAGATCCCTGGCCCTGATTAATCAATCCTCACTCTGCGTTCATCCATTCCTTCCCTGGTCTCTCTCTCCTCCCTCCTTTCAAAACAGGGAAGCCACACGTCACTTATGTCAACACTGAGGTATTGTATTACCATCAGGATATCGAAGGCGAGTCTTAACTCGACCTATGTAATAACCTCACTGCTATTGTACCGTGCATCGCTTGGTGACTGAACATTGTACATCCGTACCTTCCATAGTTCCCTATCCTTCCTTACTCTTTCACTTGTTTGATGTTGTGGCCAATTAACTTAACGGATAAGCGTCGTGAGAGCTCTTTTTTTTTTTTTAGTAGCGGGGAAGGTGCAGCTGTGAATGGGTAGCCTTATTACTAATGGCTTTAAATATTCCCTCATGGATGTGAAGGGATGTGTGCACACTAATGGTTGATTACCAAGTTGTTATAACGGCCTCTTTGCGTCCTTTTTCATAAGTCCGACAACCTAGAAGGATTCGATACCAAGGAGATGGCTACAAAAAAAGAAAAGGGATTTTCAAAAGCAAAAATTATATACGAGAAGAAACAAGCACAAGTATCAGGTTATTAGTCATACACCTTCAAGGTATGAAGGAGAACATAAGAGCATCATTAAGTATGCATGAGTCTGTTTATGTACCAGTGTCTACACATACCTGTAAGATCTATAAACACCAGAGATGTCAGAATAAGTACATATCTTAGACAGATATATAAACAGGATAATAAAGCAAGAAGGATACTAAAGCAAGAAGTATGAATATTTGCATGAATACTAAATACTTATACTAAAGACTTAAAACACGTATTCTGTAGTATGACAGAAGACTCATCACACAGTCATACAGCTGATCCTAATTATGTATACTGGTTCTCAGATCATTGCCTGGTATATATGTTGGTGGATGTCACAGTGTTCTGCCAACACGAGGTTCACCAAGCGAGTGACAAGTTAACTGTGGCGAGGTTGTATCACTGCGAGTATATAGTTTCGTCAAAGAACTTCTCACTCCAAATGAGTCCATCACTTCACCTGCTGCTGAAGGTAGCGCTGTAAAAGCTCCGAGAGAAAAAAATGGGTCCTGGGGGAAATTATGAATTGCATAATTGCCTTAGGTCTTGAAAAACGATAAATCATGTAGAAAAGACAGAAGGCTAAAGTCTTGACCCCAAACAAGACTCTTGGTCCTCATGAAATTTCTTCCAAGTTTGCTGAAGACGCGACGCGTGGGGGGAAAAACACACACACACAAAAAAAAAAACTCGAGAAACAACTTCAAATGTTCGAGATGTCGCTGGAGAAAGATAAAGGGTTTAAAGTACTGGAGAAGGTAATCAGGGAGCATTGGATTACCTTCTGCTGAGGGGAAAACCATGGAGGTGAGAGATAACCACTTGTTTAGGGACATCAGGTTATGTGAGCGACATTTCAGATGAAGACACATTGGTAGTTATCGTAGTCCGCACAAACACCTTCGTCACCTTCGACAGGATATCTTAAACAAGAATGTACATTTCCTAAAATTTATTACAAATAACATAACAAACCTCTAACTGTCTTTGTAGTAGCAAGAGAATGGATAAGTTATATATAACCCCTTCGCGTACATGTCAGATAGAATTAAAGGATCGAATTACTTACAAACAAGTGGGGGGGGATATAAACATCATAAATAAGTAGAGGTGACATACTTATCACTGTCAATCCTATTTCTTAATAAGAACTAAAAAATTCAACCTTCGCTCATCCAGAATTCACATGCTGGATTCTCTTGCTGGAACTGGGTGTCTTGCTCTTCCTACCCCTTCTGTGCCTCCTGTTGGATCTTCGCTCCCTCTGCCAGGGAGGACGGGTCTTCTGGTCCAGGGTGTGCATGGCCGTCCACAGGTAGTCCAGGTGCTGGTACTCGGAGTTCTGCTCGAAGTAGGCGATGACGACGGCGAGGGAGTAGCGGGCGTCGCATAGGCTGATGATCCCCTCGTGCGCTGCGTCTATGTGGCACTCGCCCTCCTCATACAGGTACCTGGGAGCATAGGCAGGAGGTGGGCACCTGGGAGACCAGGGTACTAGGTATCTTTAGAGTACAGGGGGAGAGAGAGAGAGAGAGAGAGAGAGAGAGAGAGAGAGAGAGAGAGAGAGAGAGAGAGAGAGAGAGAGAGAGACTCTAAAGTGATATATATATATATATATATATATATATATATATATATATATATATATATATATATATATATATTATATATATATATATATATATATATCAAGCCAATGCTTTGACTGCAGTGGATGATGAGGTCTCACGAGCCAGTCTGTTGTGTGGGAGGCAGTAAGGACCGGGATCCTGGCACACCAAGTCCTTAACTCTGGGTTGACGTCACACATAAAAGTTTACGTCAGGTCTCACATCAGAAGCATAAATCTCTGCTGGCCGTCTTCATACACCTTACTGTCACTCACAGAGACTCACTCCCGCATACTACCACGCAAACATGTCACACATATTTGCATACGCATGTGTATAGACACCCAAGTACACGGTTATATATATATATATATATATATATATATATATATATATATATATATATATATATATATATATATATATATATATAAAAGTAAATACACGCGTCATATACATTTAACAATGATAGTCAAAGGCCGTTACGTCATAAGGTTTTCTTTTATCATTTATCTATGGGCTTTGGGGAAGGATTCCCACGTTCTACCGTCACTTCCCATGGTCTACCCTCATTTCCCATGTTCTACCTTCACTTCCCATGTTCTACCGACTCTTCCCATGTTCTACTGACACTTCCCACGCTCTACTATCACTTCCCATGTTCTACCATCACTTCACATGCTCTACCGTCACTTCCCAAGATCTATCGTCACTTCTCATGTTCTACCATCACTTCCCATGTTCTAACGTCACTTCCCATGTTCTACCATCACATGACATCCTCCCGTTGGTCCATCAACACTGGCTCGAAGCTTTGTTTACATTAGTTGCCCCACGAACTCATTAAAATTCCGCAAAGATTCCGCAACAACTCAAACGGCAAGTTTTGATAGTTCTCAGAAATTTCGTCACAAACTTCTGAGTATCCAAACCGACTAATTTCCTGTCATTTCTCAGTGTATTTCATACGACCGAAGTCAAAGGGGAATCCCCGCAGTGTGTGACGCTGTGCCCCTAACCTCCTTAGGATGGGTGTACGACCCTTGAGCAAGACGGTACGACTCTTGAGCAAGACGGTACGACTCTTGAGCAAGACGGTACGACTCTTGAGCAAGACGGTACGACTCGAGCAAGACGGTACGACCCTTGAGCAAGACGGTACGACCCTTGAGCAAAACGGTACGACTCGAGCAAGACGGTACAACTCTTGAGCAGGACGGTGCGACTCTTGGGTACGATGGCTTAATCTTTGACGTCATATACAGATGTTCTACCGTTGCGCCCATGGTTGTCACACTGTGTCGTATGGATGAGGAGGAGGAGGAGGAGGAGGAGGAGGAGGAGGAGGAGGGAGTGCTGACAGTGCCTAAAGATCTTGTGTGTGTGTGTGTTGTGTGTGTGTGTGAGCCGTTCTCCCCAGGTCGTGTTCCACCACAGGCCCCACGCCACAGTAACAAGAAGGAAGGTGATCTTCACTGGGACACGTCCGTCCATAGAGGGAAGATCATCCATCCTCTGCTTTCGACATCTTTTCAAATAACAAGTACAAAACTGTTCTGATCCTCTGCAATACCTAACTCAAATGGACCATTAGTTTCTCTCCCATTCTTTCATCCCCGGTTCCTCAAGACTTTACTGATCACGTAGGATTTGACGTCTTTCTTCATAGCCTTTCACTTTGAGCTCCCTCTTACGTAGCCGAGGTCACTGGAAGGTATGATACTAACAATATGTATGGGGTGGCGATCGACGTGGTTCAATCGTGTTAACACCCAATTCTCTCGTGTGCCTTCACACATACTAGCATGGCTAGTGAGAACATCATGTATAACAGAGCAATAAGAATATGTGATCAGTAAATGATGAAGTGTACCTGTGTGACAAATGAAGCTGTATAACGAGCAGATATGGGGCATAATTTGTTGAGATATAATCATACAAAGCACACAGTACAACAGGAGTTCAATAGCTAGGAACCATGCTACTGTGGTGTAAAGGTTCTGTCAGATTTGCAAGGAAAGGGATAAGAACATAGGCACCTCTAGCCACAAATACAGAAAGAAAATCTTGAAAACAAGAGAGAGGAACGGTTCAATAAATGATGTCAAAAAGCAATAGGAGTTTCGAGATATATTGTGACGAAGATACAGACGACGATCCAGCCAGTTGTACGGTGTAAGGGAGCAAGGAACTAACTAAGGAAGCAAGGAACTATCGTAGGGAAAAAAAAAAGAGAAACATTGAAAAAAAAAAGGGTGGGCAAGTCAGGTCAGACTTTTCCAGAAATTCGTCAGAAAAAACTGCTTGTTGCAGATCAGCGAATCAGATGAAAGGATTAAGACGAAAGACTTGTAAACGATAATGTAAGTATAAGTGAGGAACGACTTGTAGACGATCATGTAAGTATAAGTGAGGAAAGGCTTGTACACGATCATGTAAGTATAAGTGAGGAACGACTTATAGACGATCATGTAAGTATAAGTGAGGAAAGACTTGTAGACGAGTGTAAGTATAAGTAAGGAAAGACTTGTAGACGATGTGTAAGTATAAGTGAGAAAATGAATAAAAAGTTCATAAGTTTTTATACTTTTACAGTGAAAGACGCTGTATTTCAAACACCAATGAGAGAAAATGGAAAGGAGGTTTTCGAGAGCAATGAGACATCTGGGAAAGACATGAACACAATACGAAAAGTTCTTAACCCATACACGGGATAAAATTTCACCATACGAGGTCAAGATGTGGGCATATACACTTGATAAACCACTTGAAATACTCTTGAAAGCTATTGCTGGAGAAAACAAAGTGGCAATGCAGCGGAAAAAGAGGTAAACTTCATACAAAGGGAAACATACAAACTAGTCTTTCTAACAAGTGTGGTATGTTAGGTACTAGAAAGCAATCACAAAGCAAATGATGGATTTCCTACAGAGAAAAATTTTACCCAAGGGAGAGAAAACGAGGATTTGCGAAAAGATGATGTGTAACCAACCTCTTCGTTCATGTCATAGAGGGAGCTCTGTTCTAAACTAAAGACAAAGTTGGGTGGATTGTTTGTATCTGTCTGCCGGAAAGCATTTGACACTGTATCTATGGGAAGTTGATTAAGGAACTGGATCACCAGGGCAGGACTAAGGGGATACTCCTTTGATGGACAGAAGAACATCGTAGCGGAGGGGAAGAAAGGACGCATGCCAGTGTGGCTTTCTCGAAATGGGTTGAGGTCACGAGTGGAGGTGGAGTGCCTCAGGGTTTTGGTTAGGTTCTGGGACCAATTTTCTTCTTGTTCTGTGTGACTGACGTGCCGGAAGGACTGGACTTCTGCCTGAATATGTTTGCAGATGATGCAACGTCATGAGGAGAGGTTAGGAGCGAGAGGGATTGCATCATCTTATAAGGAGATCTAAACAAACAAAACTCCAAAGATGGGTGTGGGGCATGGATAATAAAGTCCAACCCAAGTAAATGTAAAACATGGAGATGGATCACAACAAACGAAGGACTAGAACCTGAATATCATTCTGTCAGGAAGCAGGAAATGAACTGCGAGAATCCGTGAGAGAGAGAGAGAGAGAGAGAGAGAGAGAGAGAGAGAGAGAGAGAGAGAGAGAGAGAGAGAGAGAGAGAGAGAGAGAAATTGGGATTCGACATCGTCCCTAACCTGTCACCAGAGACCCATTCCGAGAAGAGAATAGATGAGGTGACCAAGTTGTCTGACGGTCTGTATCAGAACTGAATTCAAGTTCAAAAAAGATATAAGGAAATACTCAGCAAGCTGTTCACATCCTACTTAAGTTCAAATCTAGAATGTGCTTCTTATCTTTGATCACCGAACTTAAAGAAGCATAGAGAGTTAACAGGAAGTCCTGAGGAGGAGAACGATAATGATTTTAGAATTAAGGAAAATGAGTCACAGGGAAATGCTTATTAGAGGCCTAAAATATGTCCACATTGGCTGAGAGAAGAGTGAGAGGTGACCTGATCATAATTCTTAAAAGCCAGCTTAATGACATATTCACTGATCAGCTCTTCCATAGATATAGGGATGAAAACACTAGGTATTAAGCAAGAAACTCGTTCAAAGACATGTGAAGGAGTACTTCTATAGTATAGGAATAGTGAGGGAACGGAGGAGTGTATGTGGATAAGTGTGGTAAACAAACATAAGATTGAAAAGTTGAATGATAATAAAGAACGTTCATGAGATGGGTCCGCACGAAAGTAAAACTCTCTCCCTATATAACACAAAAAGGTAATTGCAATTAAGTAATCAAACACACACACACACACACACACACACACACACACACACAAACGAGTGTGGAGCTCCTTCCCTGTACTGTAGAATGAAGTGATTACAATTCGGGTTCATCACACACCTAAAATACAAAACTACAGGTGTGACGACACAAGCACAAACCTCCCTCCATCGTAGTAGAAAAAAACAAAACAAAACAGAGCCAGTCACTCACACACTAACACAGCCACATCCAACATAGTTACACCATGCTTCCCTGGTATACATAGTGATACATATAATATACATAATGATGTATACTCATGATCATTGCAGCTGGGGCGCCCAATTCCTCTGCATCTTCAGGTCGAACCAAACAAGTGTTTAGTGGTTTGTAATGATGTCATGAGCTGAAGAGCTCCTAAAGCCCTGATGGTTAAAACCTTGGGAACTCACCTGAAGATGTTTTGTCTAAGAAGCCAAGCAAAGGTGCAGTTTATAACATTATGAGTTAGTGGCATGTTAGTCAAATGTTAAAAAATCACGTGTGGCCATCGAAGCTCAAGCTGAGATCTATTGTAGTTCCAAAGGTGAAGGTCAGAAGTATCAATATTGAGGTTGGTTCATAATCTAAGTCCTAACAAGGGATTACGTAATCAATATTGAGGTTGGTTGCATAATCTAAGTCCTAACAAGGGATTACGTAATCAATATTGAGGTTGGTTGCATAATCTAAGTCCTAACAAGGGATTACGTAATCAATATTGAGGTTGGTTGCATAATCCAAGTCCTAACAAGGGATTACGTAATCAATATTGAGGTTGGTTGCATAATCTAAGTCCTAACAAGGGATTACGTAATCAATATTGAGGTTGGTTGCTTAATCTAAGTTCTAACAAGGGATTACGTAATGATGATGATGATGATTGTTAGGGAGAGAACTGTTCAAACAATATGATTTTTGCTTAAATATCACTTAACTTATCCTTAACTAACCAACTCACCTAAGTAGCTCTACTTCAGGTCTTCTTCAAGAAGCTAATTTATATATACATGAGTGTTAAGTGTCACACTACATCATTAGTACAAACAGCAGGAACTTAGCTTCATTTAAGGAAAATAAGGTGTTTATGATAAAAGTTTATAGTCTTTAATATCCACTGTAATATTCCAGGCCTGTACGTACGTATGTACGTATGTATGTATGTATTGTATGTATGTATGTAATGTATGCATGCATGTAGGTATGTATGTAAGTATGCATGTATGTATGTATGTATGTATGTATGTACCGTATCTTGCTGGATCAACTAGTTACCAACAGGTGTGGGATATTAAGCCAGGGAGCTGTACAGCAATTGGAAGCATATACACATCAAGAAATTGTCTTGCGTTAACCTCTTCGTTCAAGACTCCGTATTCTGAGTAGTATTTAATCAACAAAGTGAGAGAGAGAGAGAGAGAGAGAGAGAGAGAGAGAGAGAGAGAGAGAGAGAGAGAGAGAGAGAGAGAGAGAGAGAGAGAGGACTTATGCATGAAATCAGTAACGTATCTTTTTAGGAAATTAGGATCTTCCAGGAAGACAGAAAATGAAGGAACGGATTTACCTTCAAGATTCGAACCAGGTAACAATATATATATATATATATATATATATATTTTTTTTTTTTTTTTTTTTTTTTTTTTTTTATACTTTGTCGCTGTCTCCCGCGTTTGCGAGGTAGCGCAAGGAAACAGACGAAAGAAATGGCCCAACCCCCCCCCCCCATACACATGTACATACACACGTCCACACACGCAAATATACATACCTACACAGCTTTCCATGGTTTACCCCAGACGCTTCACATGCCTTGCTTCAATCCACTGACAGCACGTCAACCCCTGTATACCACATGACTCCAATTCACTCTATTTCTTGCCCTCCTTTCACCCTCCTGCATGTTCAGGCCCCGATCACACAAAATCTTTTTCACTCCATCTTTCCACCTCCAATTTGGTCTCCCTCTTCTCCTCGTTCCCTCCACCTCCGACACATATATCCTCTTGGTCAATCTCTCCTCACTCATTCTCTCCATGTGCCCAAACCATTTCAAAACACCCTCTTCTGCTCTCTCAACCACGCTCTTTTTATTTCCACACATCTCTCTTACCCTTACGTTACTTACTCGATCAAACCACCTCACACCACACATTGTCCTCAAACATCTCATTTCCAGCACATCCATCCTCCTGCGCACATCTCTATCCATAGCCCACGCCTCGCAACCATACAACATTGTTGGAACCACTATTCCCTCAAACATACCCATTTTTGCTTTCCGAGATAGTGTTCTCGACTTCCACACATTTTTCAAGGCTCCCAAAATTTTCGCCCCCTCCCCCACCCTATGATCCACTTCCGCTTCCATGGTTCCATCCGCTGACAGATCCACTCCCAGATATCTAAAACACTTCACTTCCTCCAGTTTTTCTCCATTCAAACTCACCTCCCAATTGACTTGACCCTCACCCCTACTGTACCTAATAACCTTGCTCTTATTCACATTTACTCTCAACTTTCTTCTTCCACACACTTTACCAAACTCAGTCACCAGCTTCTGCAGTTTCTCACATGAATCAGCCACCAGCGCTGTATCATCAGCGAACAACAACTGACTCACTTCCCAAGCTCTCTCATCCCCAACAGACTTCATACTTGCCCCTCTTTCCAGGACTCTTGCATTTACCTCCCTTACAACCCCATCCATAAACAAATTAAACAACCATGGAGACATCACACACCCCTGCCGCAAACCTACATTCACTGAGAACCAATCACTTTCCTCTCTTCCTACACGTACACATGCCTTACATCCTCGATAAAAACTTTTCACTGCTTCTAACAACTTGCCTCCCACACCATATATTCTTAATACCTTCCACAGAGCATCTCTATCAACTCTATCATATGCCTTCTCCAGATCCATAAATGCTACATACAAATCCATTTGCTTTTCTAAGTATTTCTCACATACATTCTTCAAAGCAAACACCTGATCCACACATCCTCTACCACTTCTGAAACCGCACTGCTCTTCCCCAATCTGATGCTCTGTACATGCCTTCACCCTCTCAATCAATACCCTCCCATATAATTTACCAGGAATACTCAACAAACTTATACCTCTGTAATTTGAGCACTCACTCTTATCCCCTTTGCCTTTGTACAATGGCACTATGCACGCATTCCGCCAATCCTCAGGCACCTCACCATGAGTCATACATACATTAAATATATATATATATATATATATATATTTATATATTGGAAAGGATCACAATTTTGCGCGTGGTCAAGTATATTTCCATGAGTCCAGGGGGAAAATGAAACACGGTAATTTCCCAAGTGCACTTTCGTGTGATAATCACATCATCAGGGGACATACAAGAGAGAAAGCTAGGACGCCATTTAGTATACAAATGGCGTCCTAGCTTCGTCTCTTCGATGTATATCAACTGACTGTTATATTTCTCTCTTGTGTCTCCCCTGATGATGTGATTATTACACGGAAGTGCACTTGGGAACTTTTCGTGTTTCATTTTCCCCGTGGACTCATAGGATTATATATATATATATATAATCATGAGCTTATGAAGCATTAATGTTCTCAGTGAACATGGTTCTGCAAGCCATTTGGTGTTTACACTGGACTATAACCTCGGTATAATACAGTTGGTGACCGCTTTAAAGCATAACTAATGTGGATATTTACACAGACACGTGCACAGGTTAATCGTCAGAAGGCAAGGCTGATGTGCTTTATGTCATTTCACTATGATTCATTCGTCTGCCTTCGCAACCAATGGACACAATCAAGGTGGCGCTTTGTCAAAATGTCCTTTATCAGCCTTTAAAGCAGATGGGAGAAAAAAAAATGAGATTAATAAAGAAGCCAATGACATGACAGGTCAGGACCTGAAAGAACCAAGATGACCATCTATTAATAATCCCATCTCATCTATTTCCATAGTTTAAGAATGACTTGTTTGTCTCCGTCCTCGGATCTCTTACAGCCACACATCTCTTTCTTAAGATTCTCTCCAACTATCTATTTCAGTCTTAATGTCTTGTAAAAGAGTGGCGAAGACTGACGTGTCGCTGGCGTCTTGAGCCTCCGGCGTTCCTTCCCTTCGCCTCTTATTCTTTCTCCTTCGGTTCTTCTTCCCATCCCTCCGGTTCTTCTTGGCCTTCCGTTGTTTCTTATTCTTGCGACTTTTCCTTCTCAGTCCTCGTGATGTGTCGCCAGGCTCTCCCGTCTGATCTTGGTCGGGTTCTGGCGGGGATAGTGTATCATGGTCTCTGTCAGGTCCGATCGTCCGATCCCGGTTCACCTGAGCGACGTTCACCAAGCCGGGCTCAGTGGGTTCCCGTAGCACCACGGTGGTGGGCTCGGTGGTTCGAGACAAGATGAAGTTTGACTCACTGGGCTCCGAGAGAATCAGGCTGGATTCACTGGGTTCCAACACTACCTGGGTGTTCTGACCATCTCCTGACAAGATGGGCTCACCAAATGAGAGTCTGAATCTCTTTCTGTCATCTTGTGTAGCGGGTAATGAAACATGTCTCTCCCCAAAATAACTTCCGATGTTCTTATTACGTTCCTCTTCGTCAGGCTCGTCCTGGTCGTCTTCCACTGTGGTCGTGTGTCCACCAGGGGCGTCAGCCAAGGGCCGTGGGATGGAGAACCTCGCCACGTTGGAGACAGGGCTGTGGAGGAGACACGGGATTTTTAGCTTTGTGGTTTGATATATCAATCATGACGGTACGATCTTTGGGTATTATGGTCTGATGTTTGACCTTAAGGTCTGGGTGGAAGGTCAGACTGTTATCCCCAAGGGTCGCACCGTCATGTCCGAGAATCGTAACATCCTGATAAAGGCCGAACTATCTCTGCTTCAGGCCTTAACAAGTATGATGTAATTGCAGCTGTTACTTAAATGAGACAGACGGCGGGTTCGACACATGTGATACCCGTCTCAACACCAGTAAATATAAGAAGTCTATCTTCAGAAGAATGTGTCTTAAAAGGTACTCAATATTGACACCAAAGAATATTCCCCCGAGAACCCAATTCTGTGGAGATGAACCACAATTTACATGCGAGAGACGAGACCATCAACGGAAGCAATGTTTTTACTTTCCTCATCAGCGTCCCCGTCGTCGCACCAGCCGACAACCTCACCTGGCGTTCTCATGATCGTCGAAGGCCCTGAGCGCCGCGTAGTAGAGGTGATCCAGCTGTAGCTGCTCTGCTAGGGGCACCCTGACCCTGACCTCCGTCCCAGCCGGCTGGTACACGTCCGAGGCCGTTAGGAGATCGGCCACGTTCAGGAGGGTGTCGTCGGGCGCCAGGTCGAACCGGGACTCCTTCAGATCGTGGACTGTGTCGCTCAGACGGAATATGTATCTTGAGACTGAGCGGGGGACCACGAGATGGTGGGATTGTGGGGGGGATAGATAATGGAGTAAATAACCAACAAGAAACACTAGTCCGTCTATGATGACTATAAGTCATATTGAGATCATTATTCTCATCAAATATTTAGGTTAATATCAAGACCTGTGTGTATCGACAGACGGCAGCGGCGGCGGTCATCAATACCACCTGTTCCTCCCTCTCACCTGTGCCGAAGTCGAGGTCGTCGCCAGGAGCTGTCCAAGTGATGTCTAGGGTGTGTTGGTCAAGAGGGTTCACCCGCAGGTCCCTCACGTTGACTGGCGGGTAGAGGTCGGTGTCTGGATTCGGGACTCCCACCACCTGTGGGGCGAACACACACACACACACACACACACACACAGACACACACACACACACACACACACACACACACACACAACCAGAGGGAGAACAAGAGAAGAGAGCCATTAGCAAAATAGTAGGTTAGTTACAAATAAAAATGTCCCCCTCCCTTTCCTATCATCTTAAACAGAAAAAAAGTATATATAATTATCATAATCTGTTGACTGAACTGCTTGGGAAGTGATGACATATTAGGAACACAACACTCCATGCTTTGGGTGGCGTCAGGGGTATAACAGTGTGGGGTTGTGTGGGTAAACTGTCCTTTGTGGGGTTTGTGGTCAGCGTCGGGTGTCAACACTAGTCCCGCCTGGTGTACTAGATCCTACTGGCTGGTTCCAACAGTGAACCCACAGTCCTGGTAAGCAACCATGGACAGTACATTATCTAATGTACACTTCGCAACTCAGTAAACCCTCCCGACATGTCCTCCTCTTTCAGTCAGCGAGTCAAACTGTGTGTACGACAGGAGCCAGGAATGAGCCAGGGGTCTCTCTCTCTCTCTTCTAACACGACGCGTGTCATTCTCGGCGGCCACTTCAACCTGCATTTCTTTCTTTGTCTCTTGTGGGGATAACCTGCATCATTTTTCATGAACTAAGCATAAGCATGGTGAAGATGAAGCTTTGTTCGGACTAACCTGATCCTGGTGCGTTTCCAGTCCATATGACCTCACATCTCTGTGGCTGGAATGCATATCCACACGGGAGCATTTGCTGCTGATGGCTTTTACGATCTTTCCAGGGTAGAGTTCGCAGTGAGCAGACCTTGTAACCCTAAGGCCGAGGACAGTCTGGTCTGGCGTGTTCTCCAACCGTACAGCACTTGCTGCATGTTTGTGGAGAGGAACAACGATCTCGAGGTTCCATCTCTTTGTGGTTGGTATACTAAGGACGCACTTTCAGACCCTGTTATGTACGTTTTTTTACGGCCATATCTAGTGAGCTTAGGCTCTGGGTCTGGTGTATGTGTTTGATCACGGGGGATCTAAATATGTCCATGATGCTGCCGGCCCAGTCTTGAGCGCCCATCATATCATCATTGGTGTGTTTTTAGGTCATAGTCCTCGTGCACCAGCTCCCACATTCTTAAGGATAATAGATCGGCAACGCTTTGCGCCTGATGGCCACCGGACTTGGCAATGCTGGTTTCGCAACTCGTGAATGACGTCATGGCTGAACAGAGTGGTCGTACGTACGAGTCCCGTTATCTTATCAGCGAATTGGCATCTCCGCAGCTCTTCATGGCACCCGGTGACCCGAGTCCTGGCGTCTCATGAGACACTCCTGGCACCTAATGACAGCCTCGTGGCATCTCATGACAGTCCCTGGCATCCAGTGAGAGTTTCCCCTGGCAACTCATGACAAAGGCGTGGCAACACAGTATTGTAGGGCCCTGGCATGCGGCAGGGGTTCCATCTATGCTGGAGCCGTGACACACCTCCTCCTCCTCCTCCTCTTCCTCTTCCTCTACCATCAAAGCGTTCCAGCACTGCCAGGCAGTCACCCACCTACCTTGCCTTGGCCGAGCCGAGTGCAGACATCCTGCTGGCCCACTCCATGACAGAGTATGATACCCAGTATTAGGGTCGAACCCCCAATTGGGGTAAGAGTATAACCTCCACTATGACAGCGTCTGGTAACTGTTGTGACTGAGTATGGCACACACCCACTATGACAAGAGTTTGGCAGTTATAATGATACAGTCCATCACCTGTTGTGATATAATGGTCTGGCACCCACTGTAACAATCTGACACCCACTGTGATAGGGTCTGGCACCTGTGTTGACAGAGTCTGACACCTACTATGAGACAGTCTGGCTCCCACGATGAGACAGTCTGGCTCCCACTATGAGACAGACTGGCTACCACTGTGAGACGGTCTGGCTCCCACTGTGAGACAGTCTGGCTCCCACAATGAGACAGTCTGGCTCCCACTATGAGACAGTCTGGCTCCCACTATGAGACAGTCTGGCTCCCACTGTGAGACAGCCTGGCTTCCACTATGAGACAGTCTGGCTCCCACTATGAGACAGTCTGGCTCCCACTATGAGACAGTCTGGCTCCCACTATGAGACAGTCTGGCTCCCACTATGAGACAGTCTGGCTCCCACTGTGAGACAGCCTGGCTTCCACTATGAGACAGTCTGGCTCCCACTATGAGACAGTCTGGCTCCCACGATGAGACAGTCTGGCTCCCACTATGAGACAGACTGGCTACCACTGTGAGACGGTCTGGCTCCCACTGTGAGACAGTCTGGCTCCCACTATGAGGCAGTCTGGCTCCCACTATGAGACAGTCTGGCTCCCACTATGAGACAGTCTGGCTCACACTATGAGACAGTTTGGCTCCCACAATGAGACAGTCTGGCTCCCACAATGAGACAGTCTGGCTCCCACAATGAGACAGTCTGGCTCACACTATGAGACAGTCTGGCTCACACTATGAGACAGTCTGGCTCCCACTATGAGGCAGTCTGGCTCCCACTGTGACAGAGAACCGGTTCTCTCCTTGGCTGAGTTACACCACCAACCATGACGGGACTCTTGACACTCACCTCAGTAAACACTTCACATTCAACAGTCGTAACAACCCTCATAATCCTGGCACTTTACTACGAGAGAAACATGATGCCACTCTTAACCCAAGTCACTTGTAACAGTCGTAAACTCATTGTAAACCCTTGTCACACGTCACAGTGTCCTGGCACCCCAGTCATGGTCCCATGACACACGTAACGGTGTCACGTCACCTAAGACATGGTCCCATGACACTCGTCACAGCGTCCTGTCACTCCGGTCATGAGTCCATGACATACGTGACAGTGTGTGTCCTGTCACTCCACACTGTAACGCACCTCCCCCAACGGTGACCATGACAGACACTTACCTATATCCCAACCATCTATGGTAGAGACATGAAACACACCTTCCCTCTCTCACACAGCTCCAGCTCTGCCTGGCACCCACCTTGACCGAGCCGGCTGAGGCCACCCGGCTCAGGCCGCCCGTGGAGATGGCGTTGTCGACGTCCAGCGGCACCTTGCTGCCACAGCACCGCTCGGGCAGGTCCACCCACGACTCCTGCTCACAACACCCAGCATTAGTACGCCCCCTCCCACACACCGCCATGACCAGGAACATACATGCATATACGACAATGACAACCGAATAGAAAAGACATATATGGTCCTTTTTCAGATGACCTATCGTGAGGGAAGGATCCCCCTTCAGTCCTAAAGAAAAAAAAGAAGAATAAGAAAGGTAATATAAGGATTGGAAATACTAGTTCTACGTCTATTGTAAATGACAACAGCGTATTGACCAGGTGCAGTGGTCTTAACCTTACTGCGTCACTCACTCTGTCGTAACGTCTTCAGTTAACACTTCAGGAAATCGCAGTGACGTCTCGGTAACCTTAGCAGTTGGCATTTATCTCGCAAGAGGTCATATCTGATCTCTTCTTACATCCGTCCCACGTCAGCTGGTGTGGTGATATAGACTTGACCCCTAATACTGGGCATTTCTTGAGGGGTCATATTGTTGCAGGTGTGTCTCGGTGGATCGGATAGACGTGTAGAAAAAAAAATATTCGTGGTGGGGAAGCGATCTTATACGTAGGTGGTGTGTGGTGGTGTGTGGTGTGTGGCACAAGACGCCCAGCAAAGAACCCGCTCGCCAAGACGACATCACAGTAAACAAACTTCCCGCGCCGCGCGATGACGCCACTGTGCAAATAAATTTCCCGCGTAGACATTGATCTAATAACAGACGCTATCCTGCTGGTGCCCCCGGGGTAGCGCATGACGGAGTTCATGTTTAATGCTGACTTCATAGAAAACAAAGAGCGCGTTACAAAAAAAAAGAGGATAATGCGATATCAAGAAGATTGAGTGAGGAACAAATGTGTTTTTAACATCTTATACATCAAACAGTTTAGCTGAACCAGACACGGTGTGATGTGCGTGATCTTTACCTCATCTAAAATGATTTACAGAATTAAGATAATTTCGGAGAATCACACAATTCCATGTTAGAAATACTTCACAATTTATTTTACATTTCATTCTTACGAGTCGTCTGGCAAACGATAAGACTTCTAAACTAGTGGGCGAATAACTTGACGAGGTTGGGTAAGACCTACATAGCACCAACGGATCCACAAAGCTAAACTCTCTCTCTCCAATATGGCAAGAGCCACGTCGGTCATCCTCACACCGTCACACACACTACGATGCATAGACACTTACCCTGTCATCGTCGGGTGTGTGATATCTTGCATTATAAAGGTCTTGGGATACGGCCGTGTGTGTCGTCGTCCTCTCTCCAGCGTCCTCCGGCAGCAGCAGAGCGGACGCCCGGGTCGTCTCGTGAGAGCCATGAAGGTGGTCTTCGTAGCCTACGGAGTCACCGTGGCGTCGTGCAGGGGATGTGGAAGGGGAAGACCACGTCGACGAGCCGGACTGTGTCGTGTCGTCGTGAATCTCCCTCCGTCTGTGGCCGTCATGGAAACTCGTCCTGGTGTTGACACTCTTGGTCCGGGGAGGTGACGGGTCTCCGGGAGAGCTCCTGGGCACGACTGAGTTGTCCTCGCCGTAACGCTGGTCTTCCTGATGGTGGTCTTGTGATGACTGCCTGGTCGCCGCCGGGAAGTCGTCCGACTCGATCCTGAAGTAGTACCTGAGGCGAGGTTGTCCAGATCCCTGTCCGTCGACCCGTTCCACTCTGGCATAGCTTCCTGTGACCCCCAAGGCTTCGGGTTGGAGGCGGTGCATGTAGCTCTTGGTTCCTATTGACCCAACAGTGTATCGGTTGTTATGACCATCAACGCTGGGAGAGTAAGGGCGATGTCCCTGACTTCTAGACTGAGTTCTGCCGTGAGTCTTCGTCTCATCGGCGGTGCGATACTCAGCCAAGTTTGCCCTCCTGTCCTTCCATGCGTGTTGGTGTTGGTCTCTGGAGGACGCAGATGCTCGCCTGTCTGACGCTGTTGTGAGTCGATGTCTCGCCTCCGTTCGGAATCGGTGACGTTTCTCTTCCATCAACCTCCGGTGAGCTGGTGCCAGCACGGCTATGCTAGGCTGCAAGAGTGAAAGGAAAAAAAATAGATAATTTTGTCAAGACGAAATCATAACTTGGACACTCTGTACTAAGTTTACAAATGAACAGTTCTCACAGGGTTCACCTACAGGTCATACAAAGATCATTTTTTTTTACATCTGTGCCAAAAGCTAATGTCTTGATGAAACAGTGAGACTCACAGAATATCAAGAAGATTCTGAACAGCAATATTGGTACGGAGGTATGGCTTATTGTGATCGATGGCACCACACTGTACATCAAGCTGAAAACTGAACAATTATGAGAGAATTCTTCCATCACAGAGTCTGGCAGTCACTAGTGGTGGTGAGGGACGAGGATGATCGTGGTGGTGAGGGACGAGGATGATCGTGGTGGTGGTGGTGAGGGAGAGGATGATCGTGGTGGTGGTGGTGAGGGCGAGGATGATCGTGGTGGTGG
The DNA here is from genome assembly GCF_036320965.1 of Panulirus ornatus. Lineage (NCBI taxonomy): Eukaryota > Metazoa > Arthropoda > Malacostraca > Decapoda > Palinuridae > Panulirus > Panulirus ornatus. Next base: position 13,601,384 of record NC_092232.1, read on the forward strand.
TGGTGAGGGAGAGGATGATCGTGGTGGTGGTGGTGAGGGAGAGGATGATCGTGGTGGTGGTGGTGAGGGCGAGGATGATCGTGGTGGTGAGGGAGAGGATGATCGTGGTGGTGAGGACGAGGATGATCGTGGTGGTGGTGGTGAGGGACGAGGATGATCGTGGTGGTGGTGGTGAGGGAGAGGATGATCGTGGTGGTGAGGGAGAGGATGATCGTGGTGGTGAGGGCGAGGATGATCGTGGTGGTGAGGACGAGGATGATCGTGGTGGTGAGGACGAGGATGATCGTGGTGGTGAGGACGAGGATGATCGTGGTGGTGAGGACGAGGATGATCGTGGTGGTGAGGACGAGGATGATCGTGGTGGTGAGGACGAGGATGATCGTGGTGGTGAGGACGAGGATGATCGTGGTGGTGAGGACGAGGATGATCGTGGTGGTGAGGACGAGGATGATCGTGGTGGTGAGGACGAGGATGATCGTGGTGGTGAGGACTTTCCCCCACCACACCACCGCCACCTAAACACCACACCACTTGAGCTATCGCAAGAGGAAGTCCGGCAGTAGAGTCTGAATCACTCGTACGAAGTGCACCCACAAACAGCCTGGTGCATCACGACTCTTCCTTTTCTTCTTCTTCCTCTTCTTCTTCCACTTCTTCTTCCTCCTCTTCTTCTTCTTCTTCTTCTTCTTCTTCTTCTTTCTTCCTCTCCTTCTTCTTCTTCTTCCTCTTCTTCTTCTTCTTCTTCTTCTTCTTTCTTCTTCTTCTTCTTCTTCCTCTTCTTCTTCTTTCTTCCTCTTCTTCTACTTCTTCCTCTTCTTCTTTGACGATTCAAAGCAAAAAAAAGAGATTTCAGATTGGGGGAAAAAATGATACAAAAGCCACAGAATACGTTATGGCGTTACAGTTTATGTAACAAGGGTGACACGTCACGCCAAAATGGCTTTGGAGCCTTCGTTCGTAACATCCATTCGTTTCCAACGAAATACTTCCGAAAATCCTCTCGCACTGGAGTGAAAATAACAAGCGTCGCGATGCCCGTGGTAACACTGAATTTCAGGAGGGAGACCAGTGAGGGGTTACAGGAGGATCCACATGTGTGGAGTCAAGGTCCAGGCCACAGGAGTTCAGACATATATAGGGAAGTGTGGAAACCACTCATGACTGGAGGGAGGTTCATGCGCGAATGACATAACGTGTCATGCATTGCCTGGAAACTTTCTTTCATGTAATCAACAATGATTTTATGGAGTCTTTAATTTCCAACTGTTCAATGGTTGTTCAATGTCATTAATGATGCACGAGACAAATGTTCGTGACAATTTGCCATTACGAGAGGAAGAAAATATGTTACGCGAACATATTTCGAAAGCCATTCTTGCGGCAGACGACTGGAAATAACGTGTGACACCAGAAGAACATACGAGCGAGGAACCTCACAAACGAAAGCCTGAGTTGAACATCACACTGGGATTAACAACTCATCCATCAACATTAAAGATTCTGTTAAACAGTGGCTGGCCAGTGGAAGTGAGGTTCGACGCTGTGGCTCACAGGGGCTGAACCACCTGTGGTCTGACAGAGCGAAGACCATCATCACCTTCCTGATGTGGAAGTGAGGTTCGAAGCCGTGGCTCACGGGCTGAACCACCTGTGGTCTGACAGAGCGAAGACCATCCTCACCTTCCTGATGTGAGGGTCAAATCTGGGGCGGTCATCATCCAGCGTCAGAGGAAACACACAGGATGGAATACTCGCCCGTCTTCACCGCAGCTGTGAGGGTGGACTGTCTCGTCTGTAACCTCTTGGGTCATGACACTCTTTATCAATTATCACATCTGAAACCTCCTGAGTCATTACATTCTTCAGTAATTATCACGTCTGAAACCTCCTGAGTCATTACAATCTTCAGTCATTATCTCGTCTGAAACCTCCTGAGTCATTACATTCTTCAGTAATTATCACGTCTGAAACCTCCTGAGTCATTACATTCTTTGGTCATTATCTCGTCTGAAACCTCTGGCGTAACTACATTCTTCAGTGACTATTATCGCAAGTTATACTTTTTGGTAACCTGGGGTTCTCTCTAGCTTTCCCTACGAGTTTATCACCTCTCAACTCACGAGCTTAGAAGTTATACTTGGAACCTAGGGGTGTCACCGAGTATGTGGAAGTCCCTTGAGGCAGGTTGATTGGGTATTTCCTCTATAGAAACCCAAAGACTATGACCTGTTATCGTTATCCTCCTACACGGTGTATGGTGAGGCAAAACTATTGTCTAGCGACCAAGAGAGTCAGACCCACCTTACCACCACATCAGCACAACTAACCTCAGACTTGGGGAACTGGTATGAGTCCTGGTGTGACCTGGGGGTAACATGTGTCCTGAAATAACCCCTTCTGACCCGGGGGGTCCTGCCGTACTTGGAGGGTCTCCAGTAAGGATGTCTACCCACCCTAAGGTCCTCTCGGCCAGTCTGTGTGAGGACTCGGCCCCTAACGCAACACTGTCCGCCTCCCGCCTGGGGAGATCCCGCTTTGAGTGTGTGTGTGTGTGTCGCACGCAGGTCGTGGGGATTGCTCCTGCCGCAGCAGGTGTCTCGCCGCCCCTCCGATGCCTCCTGCTGGAGGATACAGAACCTCGTAGGATCTGACGTCACGTCTCAACAACTAAATGTCTTAGTAGGATAGATTATCTAGGTATCAATATCTATATCTGGTGCCAGATCTTAATAACCAGGTTATCCGGGCTCTTACTCCATCTGCCACACACACACACACACTACAGTGTCTATATCTATAAGTGGTGGGTTGCAGTGTGGGCCTGGAGTCGCTACCCACATTGCCATCAGCCACCACACTCGTGAGACCTTGCCAACACCTCCCTCCCACACCTGCCGCCGTCGGGCGACACTGTCTTTCTTCACCCACATCAATCAAGATATAGTAAGTTCACTCACCGTGTCCGGGTCCTGCCACTGTCCTCCCCCTGGGCGCCTCAAGACGCCAACCAGGTCCGCGCCACACACGCTGGCCACCGCCCACGCCCACAAGTGCATCTGTAGCCACATGGTTCTCACTGGGAAGAAGAGAAAATGTGAAGAAAACATACGAAAAAAATAAATCACAGTCAAACTCAAATGGCAAATGCAGGCAGGGGGGGAAAGTAGGTCGGTCCCAAGGGTTACTCCGCGGTACGAATATGATCCGGACGGTCCCGGGGTCACGGGTTCGAGACCTTTTACAAGCAGCGTTAACTATTGGATAACACGTGCTGATCCCATAATGACAGACGGGGTCGTGTTCCCGCCACCCACCGGAGGTTGAAGACTTGACCCTCCCCCTCTCTCTCTCTCTTACGCTGCCACACAAGAGTCCAACGAGGATCTTCAGTGTGGCTGCAGTGGACGAATCAATGCCATGGGTAAGGTTGGCCCCAGGACAATCGGAAAACCTGCAGCAAAAATGCGCGTCCGTAAATCCGTGCTCGCTCTGCCCTTGTCGTCGTCGTCACCACGGCTGGCACGGAACTGCTTGCTGTGTCACATCAGAACCTCCTTCGCTTCGAGTTAGTGTTGCTGGTAACTGAGCCAGGTCCCTGCTAGGCACGGGCCTTTGCCTGACCGACGCTCCCTCCTCACATCCCAGGCGGCTGGAGGATGAACGTGGGTCTGTACCTCTCTGATGAGACGTTACCAGACACTGTCCGTAGCTCTCATAGCTCTCTAAGCCTCATTATGATTCCACAAGTGGAGACAGACTGGCTGGGGGGTTGCGTACGCCAACGAACTGGGTAAGACTTACAGTTATCCCTTGACAGACTGAAAGAGGCCATAGTCATTTCTTCACCGACTGGCACTTGAGGCAACTTGGCTAAGGATTACAGTCACTCCATGACTGACTGGCAGACGATGCAATGGTTCCTTAACTAACTGCTAAGGATTACAGTCACTCCACGATTGACTGAACTGACAAGCGATGCAATGCCTCCCTAACTGATTAGCAAGAGCCACAGTCACTCTTTGACTGACTGGCAAAGGATGCAATGACTCCCTGACTGACGGGCAGGGGTTGGGGTGAATACACTGACTTCTTGAATCAATGAACCATTGAGAGAAAACATACACGAGTCCTTCAGCTGTAGTCAAAATACCCGACACACGTCCGCCAGACATACCTCCTTACTGGTCACTGAAGACGAGAAATCTTGTCACGAAGAGATGGGTGGTCCATTTGCCCTCAGGGCATGATGACGCTGCCATAACTGAGCATGACGATAACCATGACCCTTGTTACACATGATGACCTGGTTACTTAAGGGGTCGTAATGACGTGCTCAAGGGTAGTATCGTCATCCTCAAAAGGTCGTACTGTCGTTTACAAGTGGTTAAAAAAAAAAAAAAGTGGTAAGCTTAATTTTCGATTTCTTAAACTCAAAGACTTTTAGGGTAAATAGTGAAATCTTTATGTGGAAACGCAAGAAAATTTTTCATAGAAGCTTCTGCACTAATAAGAGTTTCAGTTCGTTATATAACGTCCAGACATCTGGAAGGATGCTGGAGTAAGATGATAAACCTTACGACAAGGATAAGGTGTTCAAAGGTATAATAAACACACACACACACACACGCGCACACACACACACACACACACACACACACACACACACACACACACACATACACACATACATACATACATACATACATACATACATACATACATACATACATACATACATATATATATATATATATATATATATATATATATATATATATATATATATGCAAAAGCTACACAAGCAGCAAGGGCACATAAAATACAGGTAAAACCTGAAAGTCATGGAAAATATGAGGTGTCCAGCGCTTTCGTATAATTACATTTTCAGGAGTACACAGAGAAAGAACCACAATACAATACACCAGCCGCCACTAGACAGGGCCGGCAAGTGAATTAAGACACAGGTGAAGGGATTAGGGCACAGGTCGCCCTCGACGACCTCACCTCTCTCAAGTGACAAACTCAGGTTAACACTTATTCTGGAAAACATATTTTCTATCTCTCGCAAAGTTATCTAACGGATATAAACCCGACAGTTTGATTCATATCAATATCTTTGCTGTGTTCGATAAGAGACGATTCAACAATCTATCCATTACAGAGTTACTTAACACTGCTCCATCCAGTTCAATGACCAAAGTCTTTGAGGTGGACAAATAGTGCATTGGATTCTTCTTAACCAAACCTAACACTATTCTTATGTTGTTTCACCCTTAAACACAGGTTAACGTGAGGAAGCAGAGAAACTGTGTTCAGCAGAAGGCAGCCTGGATCAGTGAACGCAAATGTTATAGGGACAGGTAAAGAAGAGGGGGAGGGTGTAGGAGTAATGCTGGGTGAGGAGGAGGGGATCCAGTCGTTTGGCAACGGACAAACGAGCCCCCTGGAAACCATCCAGCGCTCCTTGACCTGAGAGAAACCTTTTGGTAAATTTGTGGAGCAGAATAAAAGTTCCCACGAGTTATGTATCGTCAAAAGTTGTATCTGATATGTGCAGAGAATGTGTGTCTGTGCGGACTGAGTTGTAACAACCTAAATGTACAAAATTTTGGCAGAAAGAAAGGACAGTACAACTGGGTCAAGGCGAGGAAGGTAGTGGCTACTGCACTACTGGCTCGCACTGCCATTTTTATTTTGTTAACCATCCCAATGCTAAGGCAGTGGTACCTCCCAGCTAGAATTTCATTTCTCTTATAGGTGTACAATCCCAAGATCCCATTACAGGGGCTCTCGCAAATTCAAGGCTGCGCTCCAGTCAGCAGTAGGGAGATGTTGGACTCTTTTCGGCTTAGAAGTTCATAAATGAGACAGTAATCCTTTTCGTCTATTTATCATGTAAAAACATCACCGAGGGTGACTTTTCACCCGTCATATAACTACACGTAGATGGAGTCCGGTAACACACACACACACACACACACACACACACACACACACACACATACACACACACACTATATATATATATATTCTCTCTCTCTCTCTCTCTCTCTCTCTCTCTCTCTCTCTCTCTCTCTCTCTCTCTCTCTCTCTCTCTTTGAACAGCCTAGCACTTGTCTCTCTCCCTCTCTCTCTCTCTATTCCTTCCTACTCTTCCTTCACCGTCTCGTCTCGCACAAAACACCAGGTACCTGGGAGGCTCTTACGTCGACCCAACACCATTAACCTCGGCGCCAACGGTATGTCAGCTGTCAACATCCCGGTGGTGGCCGTGGGGCCTCCTCTTATGACAAAGAGACGGGCTCTGTGTCAGCCTACTCTCCCCGTCCACCCTCTCTCTCTCTCTCTCTGTGTGTGTGTGTGTGTGTGTGTGTGTGTCAGCAGACCTATTAATTCAAGCCAAGCGCTGGATTTCATCTACTTAGTAGGTTGTTATGACACTGGTCTAATTCTCCTCTCGACCACTTCCACCGTATTCTCCCCTCACCACCTTCCCACCACTCCCTCCCTTACCGTCCATCCTGCTACACCCTTGCCTTCCTCCCGAAGTGGGTATGCGACAGGTCATAGGTCACTGGCTTCACGTCAGGAGGGAGCCATCGGGTCAGAGGTGTTCTTCTCAGTTGCTTGGGTGGTAAAGTTAAGACTGTAATTTGTGGTAATTGTATTTCAGAGTTTTTCTCATGTAAAATCTCGCTTTGGATAATATATATGTATGTGTGTGTGTGTGTGTGTGTGTGTGTGTGTGTGTGTGTGTGCTTACTACTACACCTCTCGAGAATCTTATTTCCAACACATCCACCATCTTCCATTCTTCTGCATATTTTGTCTACGACTTGCTTGCACTCATCCATCGTCGCTCTGCCTACTATACACACACTCTACACACGTACCCATCTTTGCCCACACAGACAGTGACCTCTCTTTTCTCAAACTCTTCAGTGCACCTGGGATCTTTGCACCCTCGCTCACCCTATGATTCACTTCCGCTCCTACAGTTCCATCCGTTGCCCTGCCCATTCCAAAGTACCTAAAATACACAACTTCTACGTTTTCTTTGTTCAAACTCACACTTAAATCAACCTGTCTCACCTTCGTGTCGAGCCATATGACCTTACTTTTATTCACATTAACATTCAGCTTCCTCCTTTCACAAAGTCTCTCAAATTCATACAACTAGCTTTGCAGATTTCTTATTCGAGTCTGTCACCAGAGCCGCGTCATCTGCTAACAGCAACTGACTCACCTTTCAGCCCCCCCTCCCCCCCCGTCCCCAGCATACTGTAGGTCCACCACCATCTACATGACCCTCGCATTTAGTTCTCTCACCGTCCCATCCATAAACAGATCAAACGGCAACTGTGACCATCACACAACCTTGACAAGGACACAGCTTCACCTAAAACAACACTTTCTTTCCCTCCTACTTGCACGTAACGTCACACCCTCGTGATAGAGCTCGCCGCTGCTTCCTGTGCCATTCGTCCCACGCACTTACATTCGTAGTACCTTCCACAAGGCATCTCTGTCAACCCTCTCATACGCTTTCTCCAAATCCACAAATCCAGCACACGAATCCCACTTTTACTCTAAGTATTTCCTCATGCAAATCCTTCCAAAACAAACCCCTGATCTAAACATTCCTTACCACTCCTGAAGCAACAGTGCTGCTCAGTCTCACGCTCTGTATACGTTCACCAAACTCTCAGCCATCAATACACACCAGACGTACGCCTGTCAGAAACAACCCTCCCCAGACATAGCGAGTCACGCAATCCCGTCTAGGTTCTAGACTTCACCCACTTCTGCAACACCACAAACACTGTTTCGACATAACCCAAGGCCCCTCATGCCCAACGAGGCCACTGCCACACAACGAAGACACGGAGCACTTACCGTTTAATCGCCGCCCTGCAGTCTCTCTCTCTCTCTCTGCACACACACACACACACACACACACACAGACACACTCACACACACACACACACACACACACACACACACACACACATACACACACAGACATACACAGTATCACTACACTTCATGACCTACCGATACGACCGGTCATGAGTGCAGGTCACGAAGTGTAGTAACACTGTGGGTTGGTAGGGTGAGGCCAGGACAACTTGAGGAGCACGTGACCTGCTTCTTGAGTGTGAGGGATCTTATGATCTGGTAATGTACGACTGGATGGGTCATGTCTAAAATACATTCATACAGAATCGTGACGCGTGCGTATCAGAGTGGCGTTTCTGAGAGATAATATGTCTGGTGGAGTGAGGTTTTTAAGACTGGGGTTAGGGGAACGGACTGGCGTTCGTTTGGTGTTGATTGAATCATTACAATGTGTATTTATCCTCGTGTTATGTTTACTGGGGGGAGGAGGATAAGCCAAGAAAACGGAGATCCTCTCAAGAGGACAGCCAGACCAGCTGGACCAGTGAGCTAAGTTGGCTAAAGTTTCTCAGTTTTTCATTTGATTTTAACTGAAATGGATTCAAACGAGGGAAAGTGTCAAGACCCGACTCTTGTGGCTTGACCTACATCTGACACAAGAGGGAGAAATAAAGAATGATGCACAGTACAAAATTTCATGTTAGAAATCGTATATATATATATATATATATATATATATATATATATATATATATATATATATATATATATATAAACTAAATCAGAAGTTAACAGAATCAGATAAGAAAATAGAAAAAAAAAGAAATACGGGAATTAGTTGAAGGACCATCAAAGGTCGAATAAACGAGAGAGGAACTTGGGGTTAAAAGAATATATAATCAATGGAAACGAACACAACTTCATGACAACTAAAGTGGTCAGCACTTACGAGTACACATACCCACAGGAAAGACAACATATTCACTGAAAAGGCAAGAAGTTCAGGTGGGTCTTCTCTACACCTTCAAAAGTATGTTTAGCGAGAGGAAATGCCCATAACACGTTTCAGAAATTTCCCTGGCGATGGTGGGCGGGAGAAGTGAGGAGAAGATCCAGTTCTTAGGGAAAGGATCAACTAGACGCACAGCATGATGACCGATGTAGGCGCCACAGAGCTGAGGATCAACACACACACACACACACAGAGGTACACAGGAGATGAAGTGAAGCGGTGGAAAAGATGATAAGATATGGAACACTCGAGGAAGGTTACGACCTGATTGACGAAAGGTTAAGAAAACAAAATTACGAAGAACATTAGGGATCAGCGTACGTGAGCTAAAGGGAGATTTTACATGAAGACAAAGACAAGGCAGGTGGACAGTTCAACAGTACGAGATCCAGCGAAAAAGCGAGTGGCACCAAAATTGGAAATATTATAGTAAGCGGTGAGGTTGACAGGAAAGTGAGGTGAAGTAATTCATCCAAAAACGGATGGATTAATAGTGAATAGAAAAATAAGAGATGGAATGAGAGAATCGTATAAGGAAGAACGTATCTGATTTTGCTGTGGCAGCCATGAACCGGGGCTTTGTTGTGAAATATCTTGAGACATATATACAGTGAAACAGTAGGAACCTGGGCACTTCCAGCCTTAAATACAAAGGGAAAGTTAAGAAAAAAGGAGGAATGAATGTTCCAATAAAATATGTCATAAGCAGTACTCTTTCCAGCCAGCATTTGTAAACTGTAAGAGAAAAAAGAACAAGCAGAGCAGGATGAGAAAGGAGGAACAAAGATTATTTGAAAATGATGTGGACATGGAAGGAAAAAAAATATATACCCATAACTGTTCCAGAAATTTATCAGGCGTAAATTGTCAGTTAACGAGCAGATGATAAGACTAAGGGATTCAGAGCGAAGAATTGTGGAGGCTAATGTGAGGAAGTGAACGATAATTTCAACAGCGTTTTCACAATAGAAGACACTATATCTCAACCCAGTAGCCTGGGCCTAGCCCAAGCTGTGGGCAAAAGGGAACCCTAGAAGATTTCTCCAACACCAATGAGATGTAATGATGATGAGGTCTTAGATACCAAATGAGATACCAAGAAAAGACATTAACAAAATTCTGAAAGGTCTGGACCCATACATGGCACATGGTCCTGATGAAGTTCCACCAACCGTGCTGAAGATGTGTGTGTACGTTACGTACACTTGAGAAATCTCTTGAGATGCGGTTCAAAGAGTCAAAGGAGTAGAGACGAGCACACCTCGTACCTATGTATGAGAAAGGACCCCGGGTGGAGGTGCTGAACTACAGACTGGTCTCCCTATCGAGTGTCGTCTGTACGATATTAAGAAAGGGCAATCAGAGAGCAAATGGACGACTTCCCGCAGAGGAGAAATTATCTAAACGAGAGACAACACAGTTTCATGGGAAGAAGGTCACATGTAACGAACTTCTTTTTAGATTTGCATATGAGAGAGTTCAGTGCTGAACAAAAGGCTGGTTAGCTTGTCTGTACGTGGCCTGGCGGCAGATAGCATCTGACACTACACCAGAGAGGAGGCTGATTAAGAAACTGGATCACCAGGCAGGGACAAGGGGAAGACCCCTTCAATTATCTTAATTGAGGTCATGTCACACGAGTCTTCTGGAAGTGGGTTGAGGTCACCAGTGGGAGTGTGGCAGGGTGCTGCTTTGGGACCACTGCTCTTCTTGATCGGTGTGAATGATCTGCCGCAAGGGATGACTCCCACCTGAACATTTCTGCAGACAAGTCAAAAGTCATGCGGGGAGGGAGGTGAAAAACGAGCGAGATTGCATCACCTTACAAGAGGACTTTCACACACTCCAAAGTCTTGTCTCGTACACAGCTGATGTAATTCAACCCCGGGTCATCGTACAGCAACGAGGATGGGTCACGCAGAGAATAAAAATCTCTACGTGAGTATTAGCTGGCAGGAAATAAACTGCAGGAATCTGTGTATGTGTGACAAAGACTTGGGAGTGGACATCGTTCCTACCTCAGAAGACTAGCGAAGGAGACTAACTGTTTGCTGGTATATTTCAGTATTCATTCAAGGTCGTGGATGAAGAAATATACAGCAACGTGAGGCCAAAAGTGGAGCATGCTTCTCAAGTTTGGTCAATGCAACCAAAAGAAAAAAAAAAAGCCCAATGAGCTAATAGAGAGGGTCCAGACGAAGGCAACAAAGATGGTACCACAATTAAGGAAGAGGGAAGAGTGAGGGGAGACCTGAGCACAACCTGTAAGATTTAACAATGGTTGATGATGTAAACAGTGGACAAGATATAGGGATGGTGCACCCAGAAGCCTTAACATGATATCAAACCTTTTCTTTAAAGGATCCAAACCTTTTCTGTAAAGGATCTAAAGAAGTACTTGTACAGTATAAGAAAGGAGGATGGGTGGATTAAACTGATTTGAGGAAATAATATATGCAGACAACATACAAAAGTTTAAAAAGTTGCATGATCGTAGAAAATGTTTAATGGATGGGGGGGGGCCTTACGATTGCAGAACTACCTCCTCGTACAGAACAGATAGATAAATAAACACATTTCCTGCACGCAACCCGTAACAATATCTGTGTGCTTAATGTGTTTTTGAATTTCTAGCGTTATATCTGATGTCAACAATCTCTCAAGATGCAAACAAGAGAGCACTGCAAAACATCGAGAACCATTCGAACACCGAACAGTGGACAATGTACGCTAAACTGTACGGTTCATAGTAGTAAGTAGAGAGAGAGAGAGAGAGAGAGAGAGAGAGAGAGAGAGAGAGAGAGACGAAGTGTGTGTGTGTGTGTGTGTGTGTAACTTTTATATAATAATATACTACGAAGCAAAACAACAAAAGTAGACTGAAGAAAGTCTGACCTTAGATTTGAATATATATATATATATGTATATATATATATATATATATATATATATATATATATATATATATATATATATATATATATATATATATATTTTATCGAGGATGTAAGGCATGTGTACGTGTAGGAAGAGAGGAAAGTGATTGGTTCTCAGTGAATGTAGGTTTGCGGCAGGGGTGTGTGATGTCTCCATGGTTGTTTAATTTGTTTATGGATGGGGTTGTTAGGGAGGTAAATGCAAGAGTCCTGGAAAGAGGGGCAAGTATGAAGTCTGTTGGGGATGAGAGAGCTTGGGAAGTGAGTCAGTTGTTGTTCGCTGATGATACAGCGCTGGTGGCTGATTCATGTGAGAAACTGCAGAAGCTGGTGACTGAGTTTGGTAAAGTGTGTGGAAGAAGAAAGTTAAGAGTAAATGTGAATAAGAGCAAGGTTATTAGGTACAGTAGGGGTGAGGGTCAAGTCAATTGGGAGGTGAGTTTGAATGGAGAAAAACTGGAGGAAGTGAAGTGTTTTAGATATCTGGGAGTGGATCTGTCAGCGGATGGAACCATGGAAGCGGAAGTGGATCATAGGGTGGGGGAGGGGGCGAAAATTTTGGGAGCCTTGAAAAATGTGTGGAAGTCGAGAACATTATCTCGGAAAGCAAAAATGGGTATGTTTGAAGGAATAGTGGTTCCAACAATGTTGTATGGTTGCGAGGCGTGGGCTATGGATAGAGATGTGCGCAGGAGGATGGATGTGCTGGAAATGAGATGTTTGAGGACAATGTGTGGTGTGAGGTGGTTTGAGCGAGTGAGTAACGTAAGGGTAAGAGAGATGTGTGGAAATAAAAAGAGCGTGGTTGAGAGAGCAGAAGAGGGTGTTTTGAAATGGTTTGGGCACATGGAGAGAATGAGTGAGGAAAGATTGACCAAGAGGATATATGTGTCGGAGGTGGAGGGAACGAGGAGAAGAGGGAGACCAAATTGGAGGTGGAAAGATGGAGTGAAAAAGATTTTGTGTGATCGGGGCCTGAACATGCAGGAGGGTGAAAGGAGGGCAAGGAATAGAGTGAATTGGAGCGATGTGGTATACAGGGGTTGACGTGCTGTCAGTGGATTGAATCAAGGCATGTGAAGCGTCTGGGGTAAACCATGGAAAGCTGTGTAGGTATGTATATTTGCGTGTGTGGACGTATGTACATGTGTATGGGGGGGGGTTGGGCCATTTCTTTCGTCTGTTTCCTTGCGCTACCTCGCAAACGCGGGAGACAGCGACAAAGTAAAAAAAAAAAAAAAAAAAAAAAAATATACCATTGGATTACATACTAACTGACAGGTGTGTAAAAGACGAACTTCTGAATGAGTTGAGAGGGGCAGCTGGTGGAATGCGTTGACCAAAATCTGGTGTAGATAAGGATGAAGATTTGTGGGTAATCTTTTTTTTTCTTTTTTTTGAAAAGAGGGAACGATAAGAGTAAGAAATGGTAGTGATAGTGAGGAAGCATGGAAAAGAGACGTGTGTGAAGAAGTACCAGGAGAGATTGAGTGTATAATGGCAAAAGGCTAGAGTAAATGACACAAAGGTAAGCAATAAGAGATATCTAGGAAAGCAGTGCTGGTATGTGCAATAAAGTGTGAGGCATGCGGAAGGTGTGAGGTCGGCAGGTGAGGAAGGGTGTGGGTGGTGGTATGACAAAGTCAAGTTGCTAGTGAGAGAGAATAGAGAGTGATGTATGGACGTTACATGTTGCACATGATCGGAAGGTATTCAAGAGAAAGCGGCAGGAGGTTAAGAAGAAGGTACAGAGGTTGAGGAGGAGGAGGACAAATGAGAGATGGAGTGAGCGAATATCAGTGAACTGAAGGGAGAATGAGATGCTTTGGAAGGTGGTTGGCAGTGTGAGAAAAACAAGAGAACAAACGGGGAAGTTGTAACAGGTAGTTAAGATGTTAAGAGGAGATGGAATGAGTATCTTGAAGGACTGTTCAATATAATGATAGGGTGGCAGTTGTGGCTTGTTTGGGTCGGGGTGGTGTGCGAACTGAGAAAGTCACGGAAAGCTGTTTGGTGAAGAGAGAAGAGGTGGTGAAAGCCTTGCGTAAGGTGAAAGGTGGCAAGGTGGCTGGAGTGGTGGCACTGCAGGTGAATTTGTGAAACAATTGGGGGTGACTGTATTGATGATTGGTTAGTTGGGATTTTCAATGTATATATGGATCATGGTGAGTGCTTGAAAATTGGCGGAATGCATGTACAGTGCTAATGTATAAAAGCAAGGAGGACAAAAGGCGAGTTTTCAAACTACAGGGGTTGGTTGCTGAGACTACCTGGTAAGCTGTATGGGAGGGTGGTGACTGAGCATGTGCTGGCATGTACAATGTAAAAAGCATCGGATTGGGGAGGAGCATTGTAGTTTCAAAAGTGGTAAAGGCTGTGTGGATTAAGTGTTTGCTTTAAAGAATGTGTGTGAGAAATACTTAGGTATAAAAAAAGGATATGTATGTGGCATTTATGGGTTTCGAGAAAGCTTATGATAGAGTTGATAGAAATGTCTTGTGGAAGGTCTTAAGAGTATAAGGTGTTGTAGGAAAGCTACAAGAATCGGTAAAAAGTTTTTAACAAGAGTGTTAGGCGTGTGCACGAGTGGGAAGGAAGGGGAGTGAATATTTCCCAGGTGAAGGTTGGTCTGCTGCAGGGGTGTGTGTTGTCACCACGTCCGTTTAGTTTGTTTATATATGGGGTGGTGAGGGAGGTAAATTCACGTATCTTGAAGAGAGGGGCGAGTATGCACTCTTCGGGGGTGAGGGAGGCTTGCGATGTGAATTAGTGTTTGTTTGTTAATAATAGAGCAACTGTAAAATCTGGTGACTGAGTTTGGGGAAGTGTATGAAAGGAGGAAGTAGAGAGCAAACGTGAATAATAGCAAGGTATTGGGTTAAGTAAGGCAGAGGGACAGATCAGCTGATGAGAGAGTTCAAATAGAGAAAATCTGGAAGAAGTGAAGTTCTTAGATACCTGAGAATGGGATATGGCAACGAGTGGATCCATGGAAGGGGAAGTGATTCACTGGGTGGGAGAGGGGGTGAAGGTTCTGGGAGCACTGAAGAATGTGTGGAAAGAGAGATCTTTATCTGGAAGGTCGAAAATGGGTATGTTTTAAGTTATAATAGTCCTAACGAAGTTGTATGGTTGTAAAGCATGGACTTTTGGTAAGAATGTGGAGAGGAGGGGGTAGGTATTGGAAATGAAATGTATGATGACAATATGTGCTTTGAGGTGATTCGATCGAGCAAGTAATATGAGGGTAAGAGATGGGTGGTAATAAGAAGAATGTAGGTGAGAGAGTTTGAGAGGGTGTACTGAAATGATTGGGCATCTGAAGAGAAAGAGCGAGGATTGGTTGACAATGAGGATATGAGTGTCGAAATTAGAGAGGAAATGGAAAGGAGGAGACCAAATTAGAGGTGGAAGGATGAAGTGAAAAACATTCTGAGCGATCGGGGCCTTGAACATGCAAGAGTGTGAAAGTGTTCACGGGACAGAGTGGTATACAAGGGGCGACGTGCTATCAGTGAACTGACCCAGGGAATGAGAAGCGGCCGGGGGACACAATGGAGAGGTCTGTGGGGCCTGGTTGTGGATAAGCGACTGTGGTTTCAGTACATTGCATATAAGAGCTTGAGAAAGGATGTGAGAGAATGCGGCCTGTCTTTATCTGTGTGTGTGTGTGTGTGTGTGTGTGTGTGTGTGTGTGTGTGTGTGTGTGTGTGTGAGCAGTATACCTTACATCATATTATTATAACCGTTGTGTATTCTTAACTATTGTAGCAAATGTTTACTGCTTAATAACCCGACAAGTTATCTTAAGCACCGAACGCTGTGATCACCTTCCTTGGACATATATCTTTTCCTTAACAACACCGATCAATGCAGTATAAAAACAGTGGTCACAACTGGAGGTTCCAACGAGTCCTTCACACTCCTGCAGGTGTTTTGAGTCTCTTGGATCAGCGTCACACAAAGTGGAAGTCACGTCATAACATAATACACAACATTACCTTGATTCACTGTAGTTACCATCTGTTATAAATGTGAGTGACATTCTGTATCCTCCGATGACCGAAATAAAGCTTGCCAAAATGTATAAATTCAACAACACAAAAGGACTTAACAGCAACACCAGATCTTCCAAATAAACTTCATCTTAAAACATGACACTTTCTCAACGTTGCTGACACTGACACACAGTCACAAGTATTGTGGTTGTAATAAATACCTCCGCAGGAGCAACACTGGATAATCACTTGAAAAACTGGGCTCTTATCTCCTCACTGGGCAAGGATGTATAAACACACAATCTGAGTCCACAACCTCGACCAGTCACAAATCTTCTATGTAACTCGATCCTTTTCTTTCACATATATCAAGATTACATTTCCAGACTTGAACGACATCACTCGCACTGTACATTACATGATCGCATCACTTCGTATAATCTCTACATTGTCGTTATATTATTCAGAACATTTCAGTAACAAAATCAATACAAACACGAATATTTTTTTTTTCCCTTCTGGTCCTCGTCGACTGTGGGTTCGAGGGTCTTACACGAGCGTCGTCGGACGTAATATAAACAAAGAGTTGATGGCAGGATCTCCCTGACGGGTGGTGAGGGAGTCGGGAGCGGACCCCTAGCTGTGCCCCGGACGGTCCTCGCCGCCACAGTGTGGAGAGGTCCGCCGGGGTCCCCTGAGGTGCTGCCCTGGTTCCTCCTCCTCTCTTGTCCCTTGCCCCGCCTCCTCCTCCTCCCGCGCCTTGCCCCGCCCCGTCCCACTGCCTCTCCTTGCCCTAACCCTTCTCATCATGGACCATCATCAGGTCTCCTGTCATCTGTCCTTTACATGTACTCCTATGTACTGCTACTCCTGCCATATCCCTTCACACATCACTGACACCCCTACCCAATTCCTTTCCATCCTACTCCCTCTCCTTTGCTCTACCTTTCTCCTCTTCTACTCCCTCTCCTCTTCTATCCCTTCCCCTGTCCTCCCACTGCCTCTTCTATCCTATCCCTTCCCCCTTTCCTACATGCACTCTACCTTCCCACTCCATTAGCCTCTCCTTGCCTATCCTTGCCTGCCTCACTACCTCTCCTTCCCTATCCCTTCCATGCTTATGCCTCTCCTGTCATACCTTTTCCTTACCATTGGGGCCCCTACGCTATCCCTTCCGTGCTGCTGGCAGTCGTACTCTTCTCAATCATACTGTCATCCCCGTGCCACTCATGCCCTGCCTCTCTTCAGTGCCATCCATGCCCTGCCTTGCCCTCAGTGTCACCCACGCCCTGCCTTGCCCCTTGCCCTAAGTGCCTCCCATGCCCTGCCTTGCCCTGAATGCTCTACCCATGCCCTGCCTTACCCTCAGTACCACCCATGCCCTGCCTTGCCCTCAGTGCCACCCATGCCCTGCCTTGCCCCTTGCCCTCAGTGTCACCCACGCCCTGCCTTGCCCTGAATGCTCTACCCATGCCCTGCCTTGCCCTCAGTACCACCCATGCCCTGCACTGCTCTCGCTCTCTGTGTTCCAACCCCGGTTATGACCCGTCTTACCTCACCACCGCACTCAACACCCTTCTTTTATTCGTACCATTCCACGTTACCCGCCCTTCAGTTTTCTCCATCTTTCTGCTGTCTCCATCATCCGGCATGCACACCCTCCTGTTGTCCACAACGTTCTCTTGTCCCCAGCCTTCTGTCGGCCACAATCTCCTGTTGTCCGCATCCTTCTGTTGTTTATAGTCCCTACTGTCAGCGATCTTATCATCCGTTGTCTGTTGTCTGCACCCTCCTGTTGTCTACACCCATTTGTTGTTCGTACCCTTCTGTTGTCCGCACCATTCTTTCGTCCGATCCCATCTGTTGTCTACACCCATCTGTTGTCTACACCCTTCTGTTGTCTACACCCATCTGTTGTCTACACCCTCCTGCTGTCCACACCCTCCTGCTGTCCTCCCTCTCCTGCTGTCCACACCCTCCTGCTGTCCTCCCGCTCCTGCTGTCCTCCCCCTCCTGCTGTCCACACCCTCCTGCTGTCCACTCCCTCCTGCTGTCCTCCCGCTCCTGCTGTCCACACCCTCATGCTGTCCACACCCTCCTGCTGTCCACACCCTCCTGCTGTCCACACCCTCCTGCTGTCCACACCCTCCTGCTGTCCACACCCTCCTGCTGTCCACACCCTCCTGCTGTTCACGCCCTCCAGCTGTCCACACCCTCCTGCTGTCTACACCCTCCTGCTGTCCACACCCTCCCGCTGTCCACACCCTCCCGCTGTCCACATCCTCCTACTCTCCCCCCCCTCCTGCTGTCCTCCCCCCCTCCTGCTGTCCACACCCTCCTACTCTCCACACCCTCCTGCTGTCCTCCCCCCCTCCTGCTGTCCACACGTCTTTCACGTCTTCTAATAACTTGTCTTTCACTTTCCACGAACTGAGACACCGACGCCATCGTCTTCGTCCACCACACTCCGCTCACCCGTTGATTATTTTCTTATTCTTCGCTTCGCAAGCGCGTGAAGCTCCTTGTGTTTTCCTTTCGTTCATTTATTCCTTCCCTCGGTGCAACGCCCAGCCATCTGGCCAGGTCTGGTCGCGGCCTGGTTCCCTCCGACGACGACACAGCAGTTGCTGTAACGAAATCATCCGCGCCATTACACCCTCACCCATAGGTGCTTGGCTTCCATTATGCTGTTTGCTGCCCTGGAGGGAGGAATGTCTGCTCGCCCAGCACCGTCTCCAACGTTTTCTGTTTCTCGTGAGGTCACCCCTCTTCCCAGTCCTCCTATTCCATCACCCGCAACTCCTGCGTGACCCACAAGTCCTATAAAATGGATTTCTCCACCTTTTCTCATCAGTCCTTTTCATGGCGAGGGAGTAGGATGCTAAACCTTACATACCTCAAACATTATAACTTAGCCACAGAAGAGTAATTTCAAGACAGATAACAGTAACCTAAAGCGTCACAAATTAGTAAACCGTTTACAACGGTGCATCAGAGATCATTAACAACTTCAAGAAGAAGAACCAGAGCACGTAAAGAGGCAGCATGCAATATGGATTCCCACAGCACAGCTCACACAGGACAAATCCCCAGACGAGTTCAGAGCACATTACAACACAAAGTCTATTTAGCCACAATCCTCCCTCAAGGTTACATCAATCTGTACATACACGAGACTCCAGACCAAAGTTCATTTAAGCGTTCATCAATGTGCCTCGTCTCTCTATGTTATCAACGGAATGATGAGGTCAGCTGGTGGCCAGGCCACGTCATCAACCATCTGGGGGAGAAGGGAAGAGGGAGGGTCTCGTCTTAATCTTGCTTGAACACCAGTCAGGAAACTGTGAATAGCTGTTTACTAACTCGTTTTCCGAGAAAGGCTGAAAAGAATTTTCATACGGACGGGCTGAAAGATAAGACATGTGGTTCATGCAGCCCGGCTGAAGGAGAGTGGAGTGCTTGGCTGAGGGATGAGTGAGTAATGGTTCCGGTGTGTGTGTGTGTGTGTGTGTGTGTGGGAAGGAGGGGTCATGGAAGCTGCCTAATGAGATCGTCTGATCGTTTAGTATGACTTCCAAGAAAGGTAATAACAATGACATTCATATCGTCCTCACCACCACCACACCCTCTTTTTCTTTTACCCCCCTAACCCCCACCCTTATCTCTAATATCCACCACCTCCTCCTCCTCCTCCTTCCCCCCACCCTTAGCCTCACTGAACTCACGTTATTTGATGGGGTGTTCAGAGGGGGGGTGAACATAGGGGGGAAGGGGGGGGAAGAGGGATGAGGGGGGAGGGGGAGATTGGACAATGGAGACAAAGTGAAGAAACAGAAGACAGTTATTATGGAGTGTTACGTTGACTGTAGTATACTTGATGACTTCAGGGCTATGTATCGTTCATGCCTTATACATGCAGGAGACTGTGTGTGTGTGTGTGTGTGTGTGTGTGTGTGTGTGTGTGTGTGTGTGTGCGTGTGTGTGTGTGTGTGTGTGTGTGTGTGTGTGTGTGTGTGTTATTTCTATGTAGGACATAAGAGGTTTACACTCGTGTTGCCCTATCTCATGATCTTATATGTACGTACTATGTCTTTACTCCATTGTCTACAAATACATATACACACATCCCAGCCTAGACGAGGTACCCATCTATCGACAAGCCCCGAGAAGAACACCTGGGTTGGGTGTGAGCCGACTGCCACGCCCATGATTCGAACCTATGCTGGTTCGACCTCGGGCTGGCTCGTGCTGACTCATGGTCAGTGTGTGTGTGTGTGTGTGTGTGTGTGTGTGTGTGTGTGTGTGTGTGTGCCCTCTGGTTCAGAGTGACGTACTTGTGTTTAGTGTGTCAGGAGGGTACTCCACTCCGAGGCTCTGAGGGAACCATGTGTGTACATTGGAGTATCATGTTGGACACTTGTGTATAGCTGCTCTTGCTCTGACATCCTCTCCCTCCCTATCCTCATCCCCTCACCACCCTCGCTGCTCCGTATTTAGGAGTGAATCATCCGTATCCTCCCCACACATTACGCCACACACTCGTCTCCCCAGCTGTTGTTTGGCGGTGGTGGTGTGTGTGTGTGTGTGTGTGTGTGTAGCTTGAGAACCGAGCGTCACCCGAGCGGACGTCCTCAAGCCACACTCTGATGACGATACCCGAGCGTGACGCCCTTCATCATGAAGAAGCTGTTACCACATCGATCACCCGTTCGTTGGCTGTGGTGACGACATTACTCCTTTCCTTTCGCGGGTCAGTGAGGGAGTGAGGGAGTGAGGGAGGGAGAGCGAGCGGGTGGGTGGGTGGGAGGGTGGATGGCTTTCGTACTAGGCGGGTGACTGATGGAGACATCAAGGAGGAGTACGGCGGTGATGTCACCTTTTCTGGAGATCGTCACTTGTTCATGGGGTTCCTCGCTCGGCCCAGGGCCTGGCTCACACAGGACGTTCACCCTCTCTCTCTCTCTCTCTCTCTCTCTCTCTCTCTCTCTCTCTCGTCCTCCTGCTGCTCTCCCTCCTCCCACCCTCATCTCCCGCCGACCACCAGCCTGTCTCCCTCTGCCACCCGCCCTCACCCCACGCTGACTCAGGGTTATCCGGAGTACTTGTTTTCTGTGGTCAAGATCTTTGTGTCGTGGCAGTGTTCCCAGTATGTGTGAGTACTGGTCAGGGCGGGGAGGGATGAGGATGACTCCTGTCTCTCTCTCTTTCTCTGTGGTAACATTTCTATTCACTCTGTCCACGTCATCTATGTATATATCTCTCTATATCGGTCTGCAGTATTATCTATCTATATAGCGGCACATACACTCTCCAAACACAGTTCTGCTTTTCAGTTTTCTTTTCTCTCCACCTCTATAATTCTCTTTTTCTGTGTTCCACCCAAAGGTTATCCTCGATAAGGTCTTCGACAATAATAAGTGAATAAATAGATAAATAAATAAACAAATAAATAAATAAATAAATAAATATACATACACACACACACACACATATATATATATATATATATATATATATATATATATATATATATATATATATATATATATATATAGCGACCCTAATTGGCTGGTTAGGTCTGTTTAGTAAGTGCCATGTACCCTCTGAGGACACTGTATCAAAGCTACAAGCTGTTACACAGCTGCGGTACTTTACCCCAGTCGAGGTAAACATCTGTTGACCCAACAACTACAAGATGGACAAACAACTGGGTGAACTGCACGGTGTCACCCTGCCTGCGCCGGGGATCAAATACAGGCCAGTGGACCACTTTTAACCCTTGTGCTAACCCCCCCCAACTGTGGCACCAATTCCCACCCACCTCCAGGTTGTTCACTCCGCTAAGCTCCTCGGGTGTCACTCTGGGCGATACGTTAAGCTGGAAGGAACAGGTCAACACCATCATCGGATCCTCCAGCTACCGTCTCTACATTCCTCTTGGGATCGAGAGACTTTAAAGGCTCTCTGGAGCCGAATACCAAAAAAACCTGGACATAACTTTTCATTCTTTCCAAACTCGCCCTTGCCTCTGTGGCCTAGTGCTCCTATCTCTTCACCACACAACAGGGAAGGGGCTGGTAGAGACGCTGCAGAGGAACAGGTGGGCAAGATCATCCCTCGATCCACCTTAACGCGATCGGTCAAGAGGCGTTACACGCACTGGTTACTCATAAGCCTCCCTGACCCTGCCTTGGCCTTCATCCGGAAGCTCGGGAAGATGTGACCACACAATGCCCGCCACCGTCACCTCCTGCCACCTCCCCAAGTTGGGAGTTCAGCACCGCAACAGCATCGAGGACCTCAGAGCTCGTACAGACCGCTACACTATCACTCCCATTCCATTATCCAGGGACAGGTTATCTATTTCAAATTCCCTACCTTAGTTGTCATCCTACTGTATCTAGGATGTGTATTCTCACAGTACATTTTCAGGCTTTGGTAGACTGTTCTTAACATAGTTATATTATTATAATTATCATTATCATTATTATCATTATCATAATCATCATCATAACTAGCATTACTATTATCATTATTATGATTATTATCATTACTAACATTATTGTTATTATTACTATTATCTTTATTATTATCATTATTATTATTATTATTATTGTTATTATTATTGTTATTATTACTATTATTATTATTATTAACATTACTCTTATCATTATCATTATTACACACACAAGAAGAATGTCGGACTGCGTCAACCGACAAAATGAACAAAGAGACTCCAGAATTAGCTAAACGCCTCGTTGATGAAATTCAAGACATGCAGATGGAGGCTGAGAAAGACGTCGTGTGAAGAATAAAAGCCAAATTAGGACTATCATCTTGCACGGAGCGAACTCAAGAGGATTCTCCCAACGACAGGGACTTGAGGGGGTTCGACCTAGTGCTGAAAAAATATCTTTTTTTCACACCCCGAGAGCCATCGAAGGAGGACATATATCAACAACACATGTGAGATTTCAAGTTGAGGCTTGGGAGGACTATCTTACACCCCGTCACCTGAGTTGAGGAGGGACATAGACCTGGTGGTAGACGTCCTCGCAAGGCGGAAGTGATGTGCCTGAGGTGAGGAGGCGACAGTTGCAGGGAGGTGATGATGGCCAAACCATAGAGGTGGACTGACCCGTGGTAGACGAGTGGAGTAAGAGGGATGACTTGATCCTCGATGGACGTGGTGATGACGGTGATCATGAGGTATATTCCTAATAATCGAGAGGAACCCAACAACGAGAGGACACAACAGAAAACAGCAAACAAGAGATCACAAAAGGAAACAGCAAACAAGAGATCACAACATGAAACAGCAAACAAGAGATCACAACAGGAAACAGGAACAAAACGCAACAGGAAACAGCAAACAAGAGATCACAACAGGAAACAGGAACAAGAGGACGCAACAACAGGAAACACCAAACAAGAGGACACAACGTATATATCATCTACCACCTACACCACCCGTTAAGAAGCACTCAGCACAATGACCCTCGTAACTCTCTCCAGCCACCATCACCGGGACCTCATCCTCAATCCAACACAGTTCAGAAGGACACTACACAACACCATCCCCGCCACCGACACCTCCTACCAACTGCGATCGCTCGTCCAAGGGCTGCAGGTCAATAAACACGACGGCATCGAGCCCATTCGAGCTCGTGCAGGCCAATATCATTTGATCTGTCCCGGTAACCCAGGCCAATATACTGTGCACCCCATGCTCAACCTGCAGGCGGCAGCGCAAAAGGATTACACAGGTCACGAAGGGGTTTTTCTTAGCACGAAGGAGTCTTTCTCAAACCTCAGTGGGCTCATGTTACAGAGGCTGTTATAAAATTGGTTCATGACACAAGCTTCATTTACACACATGAACGACCCTATCCCAACTACTGTAAGCATCATCAATAATCAGTACACGACGTATCAACCTCGACCTTTGTGTACATTTAAAGACTATATTCTTAACCACACGTTTCCCTCCTGTTCATCTACCATCTTCCCCACGTCTCTTAAATTTCATTCTTGTGTGTATTTTCTTAACATAGTTTCAACCTTTGGCTACAGCTGATTCTCTATACCGTTACTAATCATTATCACACACACACACACACACACACACACACACACACACACACACACACACACACATAGTGCATTCTGACTCAGTGATAATGTTTCCCACGCTGACTATGGTCACAGGGTCAGGGCTGTGGTCGGGCAACGTAAACACCTCCATCACGACACTCAACCACACCAGCACACACAGCTCACCACACTGACCCATACCAGCACACACAGCTCACCACACTGACCCACACCAGCAAACACAGCTCACCACACTGACCCACACCAGCACACAGCTCACCACACTGACCCATACCAGCACACACAGCTCACCACACTGACCCACACCAGCACACACAGCTCACCCACACTGACCCATACCAGCACACACAGCTCACCCACACTGACCCACACCAGCACACACAGCTCACCCACACTGACCCACACCAGCACACACAGCTCACCACACTGACCCACACCAGCACACACAGCTCACCACACTGACCCACACCAGCACACACAGCTCACCACACTGACCCACACCAGCACACACAGCTCACCCACACTGACCCACACCAGCACACACAGCTCACCCACACTGACCCACACCAGCACACACAGCTCACCCACACTGACCCACACCAGCACACACAGCTCACCACACTGACCCATACCAGCACACACAGCTCACCCACACTGACCCACACCAGCAAACACAGCTCACCACACTGACCCACAACAGCACACAGCTCACCACACTGACCCACACCAGCACACGCAGCTCACCCACACTGACCCACACCAGCACACACAGCTCTGTTATCCGAAGAAGCGTCACGGTCGTCCCGACACCAGCGTGGGTCAGAGGTAAGAGCAGGCACAATCATGGGAAAGCAATTCTAAAGCATTAATCACCAAGAGAAGACCAGGCAAGCCAGCTCAAATCAAACCACTTGAATAGCGTTTTGTGAAGTTCGAAGGTTGTGGTGTACACCCTGGCGACCCCCTGCTGCTATCGAACGTCACCTCCCTGGCCAAAAGAATTGGAGGACAGCTAGCCATCACCTCGAGGCCAGGTGGTTTACAGCCAGGTCATATCAAATAACACAGGCCTGGCAGATTCAATGTTCCTGAAAATGTACACATTTGAGTGGCGACGTTTTCTTCTACCACCTTCGTCCGTCACGGTCTTGGGGAGGTGTGGCACTCTCCTGCCACAAAGACTGACGTCCAGCCCAGCTGACACTTAATGGCTTAATGGGTTTAGGTTTCGCCCGCATTACACCTACACCAGACGGGCACCACCATTTACTGCGTGGTTCTGCTGCTGCCCGCCCGCCTCGCCCCTCCACTAGGGAGGCACTTGTAAAACACCCATACCTATTCCTCGGGCACGCCCAGAGGGAGGTACCCTCGTTCCAAGCTTGTGATATGTGGGGAGGTTTCAGTGGGACAGACCACCACCATCCTCCCACAACACCTACATCTATCTATCTATCTCAGACGGCTCACTTTCCCGCGCAGGGTCAAAACACCCTTGACCTGATTCTTACCGACATGGATGACCAATACCTACCATGGGAGTCTCACCTCTTCCTCAGGACGCAGTACTCCTTTTATCAGTAGTGTGGTCCAACGAGACACCATAAACTTATCGGCCACTTAATGACCAAGCAATGCGAAATATCGGTTGGTGGGTAACATGTCCTCAGTGGACTTGAGGTCCCAAGGGAAGATGATGTTGAAATCACGTGGGAGAAGGAGGAAGGTCTTCTTATCCCGGAAAGACGGTAAACATTACACCCAGCTGATGCTCCCTGGATCACCCACCACCCACCACCGCATTGAGATGCTCATTCAACAATATCATCGAGCGTTCCAAAGTTCCAAAAGACGACTTCTGTAAGGGATGTCGCAACATATTGCAACGCGAAGGACGAGTCGCAAAGAAGGCCTTTGACCCAAACAAGGGGCAGCGTTCAAAGCAGGCCACCATGGGCCAGTGTCATGATAAGACTAATACAACTAACTGGTTGTGACGAGCGAAGGCTCTCGTCTCGCCCTTCCCATGTGTAGACCACCTCGGCATTGAGGAGGTCGCACACCAAATCAACAACCACTTTTCCAATACTTGCCAACGATTACCACATCTCCCTCCCCCGGCATAACCTACCAACCCCAACTCCTCCGAACACAGCAAGAGAATATCAAGTAGCCGAGCGCCCTCACCGCCTAAAAAAACCAGACGCTCAACCACACTCATGGATCTCCCAGTGAAACCACACAAGGAATTCTCTCAAGAATTAACTGCACCGCTAACCACCATAATCATTGCTTCACTCAAACAATCTAAATGCCCCACAGCTTGGACGACGGTCACCCCACTATCATCCACCAACCCTGAGTCTCTTAATACCCTACGACCTTCTCAATCACTCCAATTCCCAGTCTAATTTGTGAAGGCCTTGCGTATGAGTGGGCCAATGCTGACAATGCTGATTCAGTAGACCTTCAGCAGTTTGGAAAACATCAAGTCCTCCTCCACCACTCATTGCTTTATCAGCCTCCTACACTTCGTTCACCGTAACTTGAATAAAAAAAGCAAGACTTCGGAGGCATTCACCTTCGGAGACTTCACTAAGGTTTTTGGTTTGGTCAACCACCTCATCATCATACCTGGGGGTTCGGGAGAGTCTCGTCTCGTGGGTGGCTGACTTCTTGACCTGGCGACAACAAACCGTCTGCTTCAGGGGAGCCACAACATCGGCACCATCACCACCACTACCCTCCCCTAACATGCGGTGTACCGCAGGCCACTAATAAGATAGGGCCACTCTGCTTCCTCATCCATACCACTGACGCACTGAAGGACACAACTCACCGCTTGGAAGGACGAAGACGACTGTTCCTTTAGTACCATTATCAACAATAACTCTCTTGATATCAATGTCCTTCAGCACATCATCAACAACCTTCAGGAGTGGACGAAGGTCAACGATTTCAACATCAACCACGCCACGATTGAGGTGATGCACATCAACCTTGGCGTAGACAACGTCCTGTCCCCTAACATCACACTCAAGACCCTAACATCCTCCGTGTAGTCACAGACGTACACCCAACCCAGGTGTTCATCCTCCTTCCGAGGCTGGTCGAAAATGAGCACCTTACTTAGGCTGGGGCATATATATATAAATATATATATATATATATATATATATATATATATATATATATATATATATATATATATATATATATACATATGTCCACGGGGAAAATGAAACACGAAAAGTTCCCAAGTGCACTTTCGTGTAATAATCACATCATCAAGGGAGACACAAGAGAGAAATATAACAATCAGTTGATATACATCGAAGAGACGAAGCTAGGACGCCATTTGGTAAACATGTGATTATAAACATCTCGAGTCTTAAGTTCAGCGTGTGGCCGACCTGGCAATTATTTCTTCCATCCATCTCATTCTTGAGCCAAGTGATGGATGAGGAAGGTGGGCGCGCGTTACCTCAGCCCACCGGCCTATCATGAGGTCATCGCCTCCACTACACTAATTGCCAGCTGTCCTGCGGGGGCGCCTGCCATCCATCATCCCCGCCGGAAGGGTCCTGCTTGGTGCCGCCGCCCCCACACACCACACCCACACACACACACCACAGCCACACACACACACCACACACACACACCACACCCACACACACACACCACACCCCCACAGATACACACATCACACCACAGCCACACACCACACACACACACCCACACACCCCACATACCACACCCACCAGACACACACACACACCACACACACCCACCACACCCACACACCACACACACACCCACACACACACCCTACAGCCACACACACACCCACACACCACACACCCACACCCCACAGCCACACGCATACACACCCCACATACCACACACACCACAGCCACACGCCCCACAGCCACACACACCCACACCCACCCTCAGGTTACAAGGCCACGGCTCCTGTCGTGGGGAAGCAAGTGAAGGACCTGGATGGAAGATAGGATATGCTCGCCCACGTCAGTGATCATAACAACCCGCTCCTCCCTACCACACAACCAGACGAATCTTTGTTTTTGTTTTCTGGATAAGTTGTTCGGTCAGTACAAACCACAAAGTAACAGCATACCACTTCAAAAAAAAAAAAAAAATCGAAAAGGCCCGTAAAAAAATTCCGGAGACTTGACTGATTTCTATTATTTACACCCCCGCCCGCCCGTCGCCCTCAGGCTCTTCCTGTGAGCGGCAGCGCAAAAGGATTACAGGGGTCACGAAGGGTTTACGTCAGACCCCAGTGGGTCGGGTCGATCTTACACCGGTGTTTACAAGATTCGTTCGTAACATGAACTTCATTTACATACATTACATGATAATCCAGGTAAGTTTTTTTGTTTTTCGGACAAGATGCACAAAGAGGATACAGGGTTTGTCTACACCTATTCCTATTTCTTCTACACCTATTTCTACACCTACACCTATTTCTTCTCATTCTAATCAGACACAGTGTTCTAGTTTGCGTCCACATCTAGAATTCTAAAATCCCAGTATGAGAACGCGTCCTTTCCATCCAAGTGGGTTAATCCAGATTTCTGGACGTGCTCCTTGTATCTCTTAATCTGTGCTGCAAGATACAGTGA
This sequence comes from Panulirus ornatus, assembly GCF_036320965.1. Classification (NCBI taxonomy): domain Eukaryota; kingdom Metazoa; phylum Arthropoda; class Malacostraca; order Decapoda; family Palinuridae; genus Panulirus; species Panulirus ornatus. Next base: position 13,629,990 of record NC_092232.1, read on the forward strand.
GTGGATATCTCAAGAACCCTGACTGTACCCACGGTAAATGGCAGAATCGCCACTAAATCCACCGGTCTTAGCCAATGGAAATGACGCACAGTCCCTTCTTTACCGTCAGGTGAACCAGGCGGGGGAAATACAGGCGAGGTGAGACAGCCACCTCCTCCTGTGCACTAGAGACAGACAAGATGGCACAGTCCCCTTCCGCGGACCAAAGACAAGCTAGCTAGGGGTGATTTTGAGTTTTTGACACAAGAGCAGCCAGTCTATTGAGCACTATAACCCATCCTGTGGAGGGTGGCGCAAAAGAGGACACAAGAGTGCACACACAAGATCCAGGGATTAGCGGGTCTCAATGATGGAAACGCACATAGGTTACATAGTGAGGAAAGTGTTTGCATCGTCTGAGCATCACAATGAATGCTTTGGCAATTCACTCGGTAAGTGAGGTTTTACAACTGTGGAACAACGGATTGGATTACAACGTATTTAAGACATGTAACAAGTGAACACTATACAAAGGGGCAAAGTTATGATATTCTTCAAGTACCTGAGGAAGAACATTGTCATGGATGAAATGCTCACACACACACACAGATCTTGTACTGTCTGTAGAGAATCATCTCTAAAGTCACTCATCTTACAGCACTTAAGTATATAATGTTTGCAGTGTGTGTGTGTGTGTGTGTGTGTGTGTGTGTGTGTGGGAATAGCTTTGCCGTCTGATTCCCATGAATGTCTACAGCCCAGCGTACGTCGGGCGACAACACCATCAAGGTGTCTACTGTGAGGCCTGTCGGTGTAACCATATATAGATACGGGGTTCTTCTTGCATGATATTATGATGGAAGATGGGTATCCTTGTGTTGATTTCACTTCGCCTCAAGTCGACGTTCATGGTCTTCCAAGGTTACTGGCACGTATATTTAAGGGGTTAATCAACCTCTTCCTTCAAGGGAGAAGTTTCTACCACTTCGTAAGCCTCATCATGCATTCTGAGCGTATTATGTGAAGGAACGAAGAGAATGTAGACTCTAATGAACCCCACCATGAGTCATTTGTTTATACCCGTGTCGTGCTTCAGGTACAAGCTTATTTCAACCTTGGTGAAGCGAGTTTGACGCTGTGAGTGAGGAAAGAGAATCGCATACAACCAGACTATCTATCATGTAGGTTCTGAATACATTTAAGGACCATAAGGATGAAGTACTAGCCAGGACAGCCCCGTCCCGCAGACTCAAGACAGGTTAGGTGGGAGAGCCGACAACCTCACCCCGTCCCGATGATGTGAGAGAGAGAGAGAGAGAGAGAGAGAGAGAGAGAGAGAGAGAGAGAGAGAGAGAGAAGGCTCGAGTGCTCTTAATCTCTCTCTCTCTCTCTCTCTCTCTCTCTCTCTCTCTCTCTCTCTCTCTCTCTCTCCCCCGGTGACCGACACCACCAGCAACAAGTGAAGCGTCCCATTCAAACATACACAGAAGGGCCGGGCGCGTATGATCCCCCCACCCACCCATCCACAGCGCAACGTTAACTGCAACAAGACCACAGCTCCACACACACACACACACACACACACACACACACACACACACACACACACACACACACACATATAAACACATACCACAGTCCTTTGAAGCCGATTCATCTAAACGGCTGCAAAATTAAGGTCAATAACGTAACAACTGTTAAGACACCAGCGAGGCTGAGCTTCGCTGCCTCCGTCTCCCCAGTGTGTGTGTGTGTGTGTGTGTGTGTGTGTGTGTGTGTCAGAGTCGCCATGATGTTTGTTTACGTCCGTGACGTCGCGAGGCCGTAGGGGCCAATCACCTCACCGAAACACAATTTTCAAAGTTGTAACGCGAGCTTTTACAACTCGGAATTGAGCTGCTTTGTCTCGGCCGCTTCAGCAGATAACTCGGGCCAAAACAGAGATACACACGGTGTCGTCGTCCCCCCCACACACACGGTGTCGTCGTCCCCCCCCCCACACACGGTGTCGTCGTCCCCCCCCCCCCCACACACACACACACGGGGTGTGATGTCATATCCTCGCCACAGCTGTACACACACTCTAATTTGCTCTGTTTTCATTACTTGTTGCAACTTATTCTGCAAGGTGACATGTCTGTGTGTGTGTGTGTGTGTGTGTGTGTGTGTGTGTGTGTGTGTGTCTGTGTGTGTGTGTGTGTGTGTGTGTCTGTGTGTGTGTGTGTGTGTGTGTGTGTGTGTCTGTGTAATTACCTACCTCTTCAGTACAAGGAGGAAGTTCTCCACTTGTGGGGGCCCCCCATCTCTTTTGAAATTTCTCCACTTTCAAACAATTCAAATTTCTCTTTGCCGTCTACCACCTTCACCATCCATCACTTTGATAAAAGTAGATCTTTTCATCTCTTCCAACAAGTGTCTTGCCTACTTTCATACAACCTCACCTGGTGGTTCTATCCATTGCCTCTTTCGAAGAACTGTTCTCTCTCTGATCGGATATTCTATCCTTCACAGTAGACAAATGTAAGGCCTGTACCTCTCTCTCTCTCTCTCTCTCTCTCTCTCTCTCTCTCTCTCTCTCTCTCTCTCTCTCTCTCTCTAGCTCAGTTCTCTTAAGTACTACTCCAGTTTTCGTTGTCCTCCACTGGGAACTTCTTCACTAGTCCACAGTTGTTTCTCTAAGTGCACGACGTGAGCAGCTCGCTGGATATTTCCTTATCCATATTAACTGAAGTCAGTTTCAATGACTGCCAGAAAATGGTTTTGTCTCCCTCACTACTTTCCCCTAGGCATCCGTCAACAAGGCTTGGGATGAGGACGGTTCTCACCTACCTCCCACGCATGGATTCCTGCAGCTTAGAAGTCCTCAAAATCAAGATGGTGTCCCGAGCTGCGAGGCGTCTTGTGGCTGAACTGACAATCCGACATCCAGGAAGACAAGAACTACTATTCTGGACTTTGACGTGGACATAGATGTCTAACTATATGGACTGGAAGATCCTTTGTATGGACTGGGAGATCCATCGTCTGGACTGTACGATATTAAGTCTATACTGTAAGATACAAAGTCTGTACTGTCAGATCCATCGTTTGGACTGTACGATACAAAGTCTGTACTGTAAGATACAGTCTGTACTGTAAGATACAAAGTCTGTCACAACGTTACAGAAACGTGATTATGTCACGTTGTGTAACAACGTTCTCATAACGCTATCATATGACGAAGAGAAAACCCTGTACACGTCACATGGCAACGTAACATACTGACAATGTAACAGCGTTATAAGAAATCTATATAGACACACGATAGCATCCTATTTCTTCAACGTCCCGTGTTGTCGATTCTTATTCCATAACAAAAACAGAATAATAAAATCCGAAGTATTCCAGACACTTGTATACAGTGTTTCTAACACGCTTTCTGCATACCTATGGAACTCCTTCGTACCTCCAGAGGCCACCAGCTTAGTGTTACGTGGGAAAAAAATAATTACAAGAAAATTTTAACCCCAGGAAAATCAAGACACGAATGATTGAAGAGTGGTTCACGAATGCCCTGAAGAGTGTGGCACACCAAAGATATACTGTGAAGGCACAAAAGGACACATGAAATGTGGAGTTGAACTCAGTTGTACTTGAGGGTCAAGTTTTGGTTACAACAGCAAGGAGTCTCGACTGTATTTCGTTTTTTTTTTTCTTCCACAGTTTCTGTGATTTATATATTTCGGGTACACTGAGGAACACGCGTTACAGTATCTTAACATAGCCACAAATCCTGGGTCTGTCAATTAGCCAGAAGGCGCGGGGGAAAAAATAATATTGGAACAGGGAGCTAGACAGTTGCTGGAAGTGACGGTTGAACGAGGTGACGTTGGAATGAGATGACGGTTGAACGAGGTGACGGTTGAACGAGGTGACGGTTGAACGAGGTGACGGTTGAACGAGGTGACGGTGGAATGAGATGACGGTTGAACGAGGTGACGGTTGAACGAGGTGACGGTGGAATGAGGTGACGGTTGAACGAGATGACGGTTGAACGAGGTGACGTTGAAATGAGGTGACGGTTGAACGAGGTGACGGTTGAACGAGGCGACGGTAGAACGAGGCGACGGTTGAACGAGGCGACGGTTGAACGAGGCGACGGTTGAACGAGGCGACGGTTGACCGCTGAATTTCTTATAAATTTCTTCTTATCACAGTAATATTACCCGTCCGCAGGTGGTGACTTGTTTGTGTTGGATGCGAGTCCCTCTATGAGCATAAACATCAGATAATCATGGCTCAGGCTCACACCAACCAGTACCCAGCAAATATAAAGGAGCTTCTTGTGCTTAAATACTGTGTGTGTGTGTGTGTGTGTGTGTGTGTGTGTGTGTGTGTGTGTGTGTGTGGGTGTGTGTGGGTGTGTGTGGGTGTGTGTGTGTTGGTGTGTGTGTGTGTGTAGGTGGGTGTGTGTGGGTGTGGGTGGGTGGGTGGAGAGGGCTTATAATACGCACCTATCGTTGTGAACACGTGTCGTTATCTAAAGCAGGGAAGATGAACTAGGGATGTATAGTCTTCGTTTTTAACAAGCTGGTTGGTTGGTTGATCATCTGGGCTTCGAGCCTGTCGATTGCCAGGAGTCCACTGAGGTCAAGTTATAACTACGAGTCGAAATATTTTGAACACGTTCTTCAGGTGCTGAAAATAATTCTGAGATTATATACACATTCTCCCTGTACATGTGCCTTTAGTAACATATCCAAGTTAGAGATATCAACATTCACAGTCTATTTTGAATGTTTAGACTCTTAAATTGACTTCAAATGTTACAGCCAATATATTAACATTATTTCAGGGCAATCCTATACATTCACTCATACATGTATAATTTTCCCTTGTTCAAACTAACATGTTGTTCGGTCGAAATGTTGTATACTTCGCCATGAAGGTTGAAGGAAGGTTCCATAATATCCTGAAAACAAAGAGATTGTAGAGAAAGGCTGTAACGACAATATAACATTTTCACAACACTGTAAGAACCTCTCTGGAAGTCTATAAAGAAAAAAAAAGAAAACACAACTAGTAGGTGCCCACGCAACGTCATATCACAACCTTGTCACAACCGAAGAAGCACAACGTTGTGCCAACCTAACCTTGTTATTGTGGGGGAGGTACATGCCTTATCAACGTGTCGTCTCTACCCCTACATGCCACGGCCTCCCTCACCTTTAATAATGTTATTCTGTATCCTCCTCTCCTCCCTCATCCTACAGCCACCTTCAGTCTCGGGTCTGAAGAAAGTCAGTATTCTAGTTTTGTGTCACCAGTCACCAGTGCTGGATATGAGGTTAGGTTACGGGCGCCTAAGCGGAGGGGAAGAGGAACGAGAAGGGAGGAGAAGACAGGATGATGATAAAGAATAATAATTTGTCCTGTCTCTTCCCGTATACCACTTATCGCCCGACGCTTCAACACTTTTTCTGACTGCGTCCTATTCTGAAGTTGTCTGAGCGGGCGAGCGTGTCAGCACCTCGCGACGCAGTAAAAATAAATAAATACATAGGCGGGGAAGATTTCGATTATGCACCAGGCAACCAATACACTGAAATATTGCAAGACTTTTCCGTAAAATGTATTAAACAGATGGCCGGCCATTTTGAGACTTGATAAATTACACTTGGACACACGTCCTAATTCAATACGAAATAACTACGAACTAGGTACCCGAGTATATATATATATATATATATATATATATATATATATATATATATATATATATATATATATATATATATATCCTAATTTCAATCTCTAGTTACACCTGTATTTCTAAATACATATCTTTGAAGCATTTCATATGTGAAATTACCTTCCTCCTCCTGTACTTATCTCTTTAACTGCAAATGTTAGAGGAAGCTTCCAAACCGTACAGTATGCGAACATCTCTTGTCGTTATCTCACAAACCGTGGGACAAAAATAAACTGTTTGTACTAAGGGTACACCGTTCCGACGCCCCTGCATCAACACAAATTGTGTTTAAGGGATGAAACGCATCTCCTCTTGCCAGTCGCTGGTAAGAGAATAGAGGATTCACCAAATGACATGCTTTCACAAGGTACTACAATGATACAGATAAAGCAGCTATGCAGATATTGTTCTATTAAATCATAACATAAATTATACCATAGTTTGTAAGGAAAATACTATCAGGAAAGCTCCGTTCTCTTTGAAAGCCCCTCGATAGAAAATGATTTTTTTTTGCCAGATGTTTACGGGTAACCAATTTAAATAAAACCATTTACTAAGACCACATGATGTTATGAAGTGATTTTAATCTAACTGTACCCAAAATGGGTCTGATAGTCAATAATCTTCTATTAAGAGAAAATTTCTCAGCAGATGTCAAAAAATGGTGGTAAATCATAACCCCAAGTAGCTTTAAAGCCCTGCAATGATAGATGAGTGTTTAAAAAAAAAATCAATTTGCGGAGAGTTATTTGCTGCAACAGATATTCTTCTAAGATAATAAATAAAGCTATAATGATGAGGTTTATCAATACCAAAAAAATAATGAAAATGAGGTTAATGAATATAAACATAAGTTAAAAAGGTAAAAAACTAACCGATGAAAACCTTAACTAATCCCCCTTAAAAGCGTGATGTTTACGATCACATAGATTCGAGTCTCCCTGACCATGTGGCATCATGCCGTGGGCGCTGGTACATTTCGACTATATAGGGTAACGGTAACATTAACAACAGATTATTGCATCGTACCGAGTCTGTCTGTCACTGTAGCAGAGTTCAGAATAATAAGAGATGAGTTGGTTAGAGCAGAGAAGCAAATGGTTTTCTTAAAAGCGAAATACATATACACTTTATATATGTAATTATAGATATGTATAGGTATGTATATTTGCGTGTGTGGACGTGTATGTATATACACGTGTATGTGGGTGGGTTGGGCCATTCTTTCGTCTGTTTCCTTGCGCTACCTCGCTAACGCGGGAGACAGCGACAAACCAAAAATAAATAAATAAAAATAATAAATGTAATTACGTCAGGGTACGTAATGTGAGTAGCCGACACGGAGCGAAGAAGTAGTTGCGATGTCCTTGAACGACTCCCATGTTACTTGAAGACAAAGGGTACTTCAACTTATTTCGAGTAAAACACAAGCTGCTTACGTGATTGCACTCATTACTGCTGGTGAAATCCTCTCCTCAGATCAATCTAGCGTTAAACAGCTTCGTGGATCAAAACGCCTGGAACCTTTGGTAATTCTGAGATACTGTATTGGATAACCTCTTTCACATCTTTGACTGTTGTAATTCAAATATGTTTGAGTCGTTTCTCCGGCTCACGTGGGATTTATTTCTTTTCTCAGTCCTACGATCATCTTCCGTAACTCGACGCTGTATACTCTCCACCCTTAAGTCTCTCTCTCTCTCTCTCTCTCTCTCTCTCTCTCTCTCTCTCTCTCTCTCTCTCTCTCTCTAAACTGATCAAAGTATTAAAGACTGGGATCGTGCCAGTGGCCTGTAAAGAAAAGGGGGGATTAGTTTCTAAGACTTGAACTCGAATGCTCTATCTATGAATCCCACAATTTTGTTCGCCTCTGTTTTTCACTGCTTGTATGCACTCCTCACATGGATCCAAGTCATCGCAGGTTATATTTTCTAAGCCTTTTCCCTCATCTACCCCGCGTAGTTCAACAAAATTCATTACCACAATTTGCCTTCTCATTTTTACTGCTTCTGTGTGTGTGTGTGTGTGTGTGTGTGTGTGTGTGTGTGTGTGTGTGTCTGGTGGAACCTCACTAATGTGTGTCTGTCTACTGGGAGGATATCTGATGTTTTTTTTTTATTATCATTATTATTTTTCATATATCTTGTTATTTATCTTACATTTTCTGGAATTGTCTGTTGTGCTTATGCGTGCTGGAGGGTCATCTGTGTGGAGGAGGAAGGGGGGAGCTGTGTACTAGAGCAGGGGTTCTCAAACTGACCTCCACCTCCCTCCCACCTCAAGAGCCCCCTTGGAAAGGTAGATGGGGGGTCGGTGGTGTGGTTCATTACCGAGACCGAGAGTTCGTTCCTGACTTCCCAAAGTCTGACAACCCCTGCACTAGGGAAACACGGTGCCTGGCCAAGTGTCGGAAAAGACTTACTTCGGTAGAGAGCTAAATCTGTTCATCTGTTGAACGGACAGTGGCGGTAGGCGAAGGCAAGCACGGAGCAGGCATCGCTCTATACAACGACTCCATTGCAATCCATACCAATCTTTGGCGAGTGGTGAACATAATTTATCATGATATATACCTGAAGACGAAGGGTTCACTGAAGGTAACGCAAGCAGGAGGACTGTCGACAGCCTTAGGGAAAAGACAAATGACAGTGGTACGGTCAAGGCTCTGGGTCCGACAGATGAAACATCACACAAAAATATGGGGAGGACATCCCCAGGGGAATCAATACCCCTTCATACCTTCCCAAAGACTCAAATACTCTACCTAAGGTAATCCTAATACTCTACCTAAGGTAATCCTAATACTCTACCTAAGGTAATCCCAATACTCTACCTAAGGTAATCCTAATACTCTACCTAAGGTAATCCCAATACTCTACCTAAGGTAATCCTAATACTCTACCTAAGGTAATCCTAATACTCTACCTAAGGTAATCCTAATACTCTACCTAAGGTAATCCTAATACTCTACCTAAGGTAATCCTGATACTCTACCTAAGGTAATCCTAATACTCTACCTAAGGTAATCCTAATACTCTACCTAAGGTAATCCTAATACTCTACCTAAGGTAATCCTAATACTTTACCTAAGGTAATCCTAATACTCTACCTAAGGTAATCCTAATACTCTACCTAAGGTAATCCTAATACTCTACCTAAGGTAATCCTAATACTCTACCTAAGGTAATCCTAATACTTTACCTAAGGTAATCCTAATACTCTACCTAAGGTAATCCTAATACTCTACCTAAGGTAATCCTAATACTCTACCTAAGGTAATCCTAATACTCTACCTAAGGTAATCCTAATACTCTACCTAAGGTAATCCTAATACTCTACTTAAGGTAATCCCAATACTCTACTTAAGGTAATCCCAATACTCTACCTGAGGTAATCCTAATACTCTACCTGAGGTAATCCTAATACTCTACCTGAGGTAATCCTAATACTCTACCTAAGGTAATCCTAATACTCTACCTAAGGTAATCCTAATACTCTACCTAAGGTAATCCTAATACTCTACCTAAGGTAATCCTAATACTCTACCTAAGGTAATCCTAATACTCTACCTAAGGTAATCCTAATACTCTACCTAAGGTAATCCTAATACTCTACTTAAGGTAATCCCAATACTCTACCTAAGGTAATCCTAATACTCTACCTAAGGTAATCCTAATACTCTACCTGAGGTAATCCTAATACCCTACCTGAGGTAATCCTAATACTCTACCTAAGGTAATCCTAATACTCTACCTAAGGTAATCCTAATACTCTACCTAAGGTAATCCTAATACTCTACCTAAGGTAATCCTAATACTCTACCTAAGGTAATCCTAATACTCTAAGGTAATCCTAATACTCTACCTAAGGTAATCCTAATACTCTACCTATGGTAATCCTAATACTCTACCTAAGGTAATCCTAATACTCTACCTAAGGTAATCCTAATACTCTACCTAAGGTGATCCTAATACTCTACCTAAGGTAATCCTAATACTCTACCTAAGGTAATCCCAATACTCTACCTAAGGTAATCCCAATACTCTACCTAAGGTAATCCTAATACTCTACCTAAGGTAATCCTAATACTCTACCTAAGGTAATTCTAATACTCTACCTAAGGTAATCCTAATACTCTACCTGAGGTAATCCTAATACTCTACCTGAGGTAATCCTAATACTCTACCTAAGGTAATCCCAATACTCTACCTAAGGTAATCCTAATACTCTACCTAAGGTAATCCTAATACTCTACTTAAGGTAATCCTAATACTCTACCTAAGGTAATCCTAATACTCTACCTAAGGTAATCCCAATACTCTACCTAAGGTAATCCCAATACTCTACCTAAGGTAATCCCAATACTCTACCTAAGGTAATCCTAATACTCTACCTAAGGTAATCCCAATACTCTACCTAAGGTAATCCTAATACTCTACCTAAGGTAATCCCAATACTCTACCTAAGGTAATCCTAATACTCTACCTAAGGTAATCCTAATACTCTACCTAAGGTAATCCCAATACTCTACCTAAGGTAATCCAAATACTCTACCTAAGGTAATCCTAATACTCTACCTAAGGTAATCCTAATACTCTACCTAAGGTAATCCCAATACTCTACCTAAGGTAATCCAAATACTCTACCTAAGGTAATCCTAATACTCTACCTAAGGTAATCCTAATACTCTACCTAAGGTAATCCTAATACTCTACCTAAGGTAATCTAATACTCTACCTAAGGTAATCCTAATACTCTACCTAAGGTTATCCTAATACTCTACCTAAGGTAATCCTCATACTCTACCTAAGGTAATCCCAATACTCTACCTAAGGTAATCCTAATACTCTACCTAAGGTAATCCCAATACTCTACCTAAGGTAATCCAAATACTCTACCTAAGGTAATCCTAATACTCTACCTAAGGTAATCTAATACTCTACCTAAGGTAATCCTAATACTCTACCTAAGGTTATCCTAATACTCTACCTAAGGTAATCCTCATACTCTACCTAAGGTAATCCTAATACTCTACCTAAGGTAATCCTAATACTCTACCTAAAGTAATCCTAATACTCTACCTAAGGTAATCCTAATACTCTACCTAAGGTAATCCCAATAAAAAGAAATTCACATATCATCTGCCTCTCTCTGTATAATACGATCGGCCGGGTTAGCATCCCCGGAACGAGAGCTGCGGTCTAAAGAGGTTTCTTCCGTGGTGGGTGGGTGGGTAGTGGGTGGGTGGGTGGGTGGGTAGTGGGTGAATGGGTGGGTTGGTGGGTGGGTGGTGGTTCGAAGTGGATAATCCCATCCCAGACCGAGAAGTCTGCGACTCGTTCGTCCAGAGCCTTTCTTCCCTGACTTCCCGTGGGGCTTCTCCGCGACCAGATACTCCCCTCCCTGGAAGGCACCTCGCTCGATCAGGGATGCGACCACGGTCGACAAAGGACATGGCCTGGGTTCCGGGTGGTGGGGGAGGCCTCTTCCGCCTTCCTGTGAGCCTGACCAAACCTGATCAAGAGTCGTAGACTACGTCTGTCCATCGCTACCCTCCTACCCATCTGGTGGAGCACCGGTCGCTTCTACCTCCTCCTCCTCCTCCTCCATCTGGTCGAGCACCGGTCGCTTCTACCTCCTCTTCCTCCTCCACCATCACCTCGATTTAACTTTACTGTGGAGGTTACGGCACAACGTCACAGGACGACGGTACGACCCTACAGTACGACGGTACGACCCTACAGTACGACGGTACGATCATACAGTGCGACGGTACGACCCTACAGTACGACGGTACGACCCTACAGTACGACGGTACGATCCTACAGCACGACGGTACGACCCTACAGTACAACGGTACGATCCTGCAGTACAACGGTACGATCCTACAGTGCGACGGTACGACCCTACAGTACGACGGTACGATCCTACAGTACGACGGTACGACCCTACAGTACGACGGTGCGACCCTACAGTACGACGGTACGACCCTACAGTACGACATTGCTACCCTACAGTACGACGGCATGACCCAATCGTACGACCCATATGATGGCCTGGACTTCGACCTGGGACACTAGTTTGAGCTCTTACAATCATTGTGGTATACACGGGTCGTTTCCCACAGCTTGTAGATCATCATGTACCACGACCTCTGCAGTGTACCTGCCCATGATAGTATCATTCCTGGCCTGAATTTCGGCGAGGACTTGTTCGTGTGGCAGTTCTGAACCCACGACATGGCGTCACGTTCGGGGTAAAGTGGCGGATCGACCTCACAACATGCGATCAGTAATGTGACGCTACTGGGCTCTCACAAGAATTCACCACTAGAGATGTGACGGTATTGGTCTCCACACACCGTCACTGCCAGACCTGTGACGGTACTGGTCTCCAACCAACCAGCGTCACTACGACAGATGTGACGGTGCTGGTCTCCAACCAACCAGCGTTACTACCCCAGATGTGACGGGATTGGTCTCCAACCAGCCAGCGTCACTACCAGACCTGTGACGGTATTGGTCTCCAACCAGCCAGCGTCACTACGACAGATCTGACGGTGCTGGTCTCCAACCAGCCAGCGTCACTACCAGACCTGTGACGGTATTGGTCTCCAACCAGCCAGCGTCACTAACACAGATGTGACGGTAGCGGTCTCCACACACCATCACTACCAGACCTGTGACGGTGCTGGTCTTCAACCAGCCAGCGCCAATAACACAGATGTGACGGTAGCTGTCTCCACACACCATCACTACCAGACCTGTGACGGTAGCTGTCTCCACACACCATCACTACCAGACCTGTGACGGTAGTGGTCACCCACCAGCGAGACAGCACTGGGTTCCACCGAAGGTTACGCCGGTACAGAACCGCGCCTGGGCACTGTGCTGGAATCCACTTCCTCTACATAGAACAAACCGACCCTCACTGTACATCTGAAAGAGAACAATTCCTGCAGTGCGACCGTCGTACTGACGTACTCCATTAGAAGACTAACCAGGAGAGGGCACTCTTCCTGCAGTGCGACCGTCGTACTGATGTACTCCATTAGAAGACTAACCAGGAGAGGACACTCTTCCTGCAGTGCGACCGTCGTACTGACGTACTCCATTAGAAGACTAACCAGGAGAGGACACTCTTCCTGCAGTGCGACCGTCGTACTGACGTACTCCATTAGAAGACTAACCAGGAGAGGACACTCTTCCTGCAGTGCGACCGTCGTACTGATGTACTAGAATAGAAGACTAACCAGGAGAGGACACTCTTCCTGCAGTGCGACCGTCGTACTGATGTACTAGAATAGAAGACTAACCAGGAGAGGACACTCTTCCTGCAGTGCGACCGTCGTACTAATATAGTCCATTAGAAGACTAACCAGGAGAGGACAGTCGAGCCACAGACACGGTCGACTTGGACGACAGAGCCACACAGTTATGAGGAGGTGGTGTTCCTGTCTCACTGTAGGGAGGGAAGCCTTGCTATACCATTAGGCACACGCTCCCCTCGCCCAGAATAAGGACTTCGACATCTCTCTCTCTCTCTCTCTCTCTCTCTCTCTCTCTCTCTTTACATACATATACATGTTGGAAAGGATCACAATTTTGCGCGTGATGAAGTATATTCCTATGAGTCCACGAGGAAAATGAAACGGGATTTTATATATATATATATATATATATATATATATATATATATATATATATATATATATATATATATATATATATATATATATCTTTTTCTTTCATACTATTCGCCATTTCCCGCATTAGCGAGGTAGCGTTAAGAACAGAGGACCGGGCCTTTGAGGGAATATCCTCACCTGGCCCCCTTCTCTCTTCCTTCTGGAAAATTAAAAAAAAAATGAGAGGAGAGGATATATATATATATATATATATATATATATATATATATATATATATATATATATATATATATATTCTAGGTTATTTCCCTGGCCAAGTTTGTGCTGTCAGTTGGCGAGAAGAGAGGATAATCCGTGCACCATAAGCTAATGACAAACCTGTATTTTCTTCTCATTTACATCTGTTTCTCGGTTCAGTGGCGCCAAAAATATTGTCTCGTGTGTCAGGACCAGACGTGGGTCACAGTGGGCGAGAGAAATTCACTCTCTTTTTTCCCCCTCGTAAGATTATTTATATTCATTCTTAAATTGTATCTGATTGTCCCTAGTGTGCTCACGTGATGTACTAACCTCTTCCTGTTTCCTCCGACCTATACAATACCACGATCAAACACACAGGGCACCACCACGACTCACAGGGCACCACCACGACCCACAGGGCACCACAACGACTCACAGGGCACCACCACGACCCACAGGGCACCACAACGACTCACAGGGCACCACGACGACCCACAGGGCACCATCACGACCCACAGGGCACCACCACGACCCACAGGGCACCATCACGACCCACAGGGCACCAACACGACCCACAGGGCAGCACCACGACCCACAGGGCACCATCACGACCCACAGGGCACCACCACGACCCACAGGGCACCACAACGACCCACAGGGCACCACCACGACCCACAGGGCACCACAACGACTCACAGGGCACCACCACCACGACCCACACAGCATCTCCAAAGGCCACTAAAGATCATACTTAACCCCTGGTGGACGTAGATACAACCTTTGAATACGAGGGGACGACCACAGGGCATGATGGCCTTAAAGGCCAGGTCAAGGACTCAACCAAGGGTCGTACGATCGTGCTCAAGGTCAATACCGTCCTACTGACAATGTAAGGACCCTTGTGTGGTGAATGGCTGTCAGTGCCACAGTAGTTATCAGTCCTTACGGTAAGGGAGAAAACTGGGGGGAGAGAGAGAGAGAGAGAGAGAGAGAGAGAGAGAGAGAGAGAGAGAGAGAGAGAGAGAGAGAGAGAGAGAGAGAGAGAGAGAGAGAGAGAGAGAGGGGAGTAAAACAAAGCTGGGAAGGAAGTGAGGAAAACAGACCATTCTTAGGTTGTGGTCGTAGCACGCGAAGTGGATGGATGAGGTCGTGGCAAACGCTGAGGGGGGGGGGGGGAAATTTCAGGATCCCGTGTGACAGATAAGGAGAGATTGGAGGACGATGGTTGTGTACGAGTGTGATGGGGGGAAAGATAGAGTCTCTCTCTCTCTCTCTCTCTCTCTCTCTCTCTCTCTCTCTCTCTCTCTCTCAGAGTCTGACGGGTAATTCAGCAAAGCAGCAACTGGCGGACATGGATCGGGATCGTGAATCGTATCCTCTTACGCCTTGTATACTATCCAATCGCCTTGCCTCTATACTCCCCCTCACCCATGCCGCTCCTACCCAGCCCTTATTCCCTCTCCAAAATATAACCTCACCTCCCTCCCCACACACAAACATTTTCTCTCTCTCTCTCTCTCTCTCTCTCTCTCTCTCTCTCTCTCTCTCTCTCTCTCTCTCTCTCTCTCTCTCTCTCCACCAACGACGTCACTGCTGCGTGGAATAAGCTCCTAGAACATGGTGTTCAGGGCGACGCCGCTCTCAACACCTTCAAAATGCAGGTTTGATCGTCGCTTGTCACACTCTCCGGTAGTACTTGAACAATGCATTTCGTCGGTTATCCTCACGCAGTAGTGTATCATCATCATCATGCTACCTCCTCCCACCACTGATCTCTCCCTGGCCAGGCTGTGGTCACATACCAACATAGATGAACCCACGTCACCTGCTTTACGAGAGCAAGAAGGGATTATTGTAACATTTTTCAACATCAGGAATCATACAGGCATGTGAAGTCGAGAGGCTGGAACTTAAAAGTTTGTCCTTAGTATTGTCTTTATAGTAAAATGTGATGCGATGCATGACACATTCATGTTCACTCCACCTTTAGAACTTCTTATCATAATGTCCTTAAGGGTTATTATTCCTGCAAGGTATTTTTTCCAACTATTTTTCCATCCCGCGGGAGTGGAGGGTAGGGGAAAGAGCCTTTGCTTTGCTTTTCTCTCCTAATTTTGCCGCTTGTAAGCGGACTGCATATTTTCTTCTAAGTAGTGTTCAGGCCAGACCAACGCGCTTGGGCGTGTGGTCTGTGTATGCGTGTGTATGTGTCTGTGTGTGTGTGTATGTGTGTGTGTGTGTGTGGAGAGGGGGGGGAGGAATGTTACTATATACAATCCACTGCTCCACATCCCCCACATCGACCCTAAAATCTTTCTGAAACTCTATATATATATATTTTTTCCTATAAGGTATATACAGATCCCCTTCAGACATGCATATGGACTTGGAACCTTTCAATATGTCTGCTCAGGGAAGATCTCATTCAGGTAAAGAGACCTGGGCAATGGCGGCCAAAAATGCTCCTTTCCTTCCCATTGTCAAGTTCGCGGAGGAGAGGATGGCAGTAGAATATCTACATCGCTTCTTATTCCAACGTATCTATATTTTTTTTTTTTCCCCAGGGACGAGATCACGCCGTCTGGGGACACAGCGAAGGACGACCATATGATAAGAATGTTATCTCGCACGATAGAGACTGATGGAATCTGTGTATGTGTGTGTGTGTGTGTGTGTGTGTGTGTGTGTGTGTGTGTGTGTGTGTGTGTGTGTGAGGTTGGCGTCGTCCCTAAACCTATCACCAGAGTCCCACATTAAGACAACAGCAGCACAGGACACGATGTGTGTCTCTCACTGCAAATACCAGAACACTCCACTCACGCGCAATGATAGGGAAATGTATCCAGGGAAGCTGAAAGAAAAAAAATATATGCCAAAGCTACATTATGCTTCTCACGTCTGGTCACCGCACCCTGCTGAAGCACAGAAAGGAATAGAGAAGATATATACGAGGGCAACAAAGATAGATACCACAGAGATGAGTTTAAAGGGGCAACGCTGGAGGCTATAGACAGACCCACCACTGAAGAGAAAAGACGGAGGGGTGACTTGATCACACCTGTGATGTCTTTCAACCCGCATGATGATGATGATGATGATGATGATGATGACGATGATGATGATGATGATCGTGATGACGAAGTAGTGAAGAGCACTTTCGAAAGACACAGGGAGATGGGGAAACCAGAGGCCATCATGTGAAATCAACCAAGAAACTTGTTTTGAAAAGATGTAAAGTAATACTTTTCATAGTTTGTAGAGTGACGGATGAATGTGAGAAAAGCGCTCGTGAGATTGTGTGGACGGTATGTGTGTACAGGTGTTGACAAAGTGGTATGATTGGGTTGAGCACGTGGCACAGAGAACACGTGGTGGGGCTAGTATGTGGTTGGGCTAGCACGTGGTAGGGCCAGCACTGAGTGGGGCTAGCACGTCTTAAGGTGAACACGTAGTGAGATTAGCACGGGGTTGGGGCCAATAGGTGGTAGAGCTAGTACATGCTAGGGCCAGCACGTGGTAGGTCCAGCACGTGGTGGGGTTAGTACGAAATAGAGCCAGCACGCGATAAAGGGCCGGCACGTGGTAAGCCTTCAAAATGATGGAGTACAAATATAAATACTGGATGTGGCGTTACGTTACGTTACGTTACGTTACGTTACGTTAAACTGTCTGTGGTTCATGTTAACCTGTGGCACACTTTGGCGGCTTTGTGGGTCGAGCACGTGGTAGTTGCCTTATACCGTGGGTCGAGCACGTGGTAGTTGCCTTATACCGTGGGTCGAGCACGTGGTGAGTCTCCTGCACGATGCCAGCCACCAGGGCTTGTTGTGACACCTGGCGGATGACGCACGTGGTTGAAGTCAGACACCTGGTTTGGATAAGACACGTGGTTGGATTCGCACGAAGTCCCCTGAAGAGGACATCGGTAGAGAACGTAATGGGGAGACCACTTGGGAAAGGGGTGCACGTGACGGGGCGACCCCGTGGGGAAAGGGGTGCACATGACGGGGAGACCACATGGGAAAGGGGTGCACGTGACGGGGCGACCCCGTGGGGGAAGGGATGCACGTGACGGGGACATCACGTGTGGGCACTAAGGATGGGGGAGGGAAGGCGACCACGTCGGGTGATCCCTCCACAGGCAGGCGGAGGGCTGGAGGGTTGGAGGTTAGGTTACCTGATCTCCATCATAAAGCCGAACCAAACCTCTCCCCGGTGACCCGTCCTCCACAGGCATTTGAGGAAGGTAGGGGGCCGAGAGAGAGAGAGAGAGAGAGAGAGAGAGAGAGAGAGAGAATACCCATGTACTATGTGGAATGGTCGGAATTATCAACCTCCCTTCCCACGGTCAAGCCCCACAGACATACCATTCCATGGGTTTCCCCCCTGTCCACATCGTGTTCTATTCCATGGGTTTCCCCCCTGACCATATCGTGTTCCATTCCATGGGTTTCTCCCCTGACCACATCGTGTTCCATTCCATGGTTATCCCCTGACCACATCGTGTTCCATTCCATGGGTTTCCCCTGACCACATCGTATACCCTAGCTTTACCCCAACAACAGCAGGTCATCATTGCCTGTACACCACATTGCTCCAATCCAAGGGCTGGCCAGTCCCTTTCTGTGTACGTCTTTTTGGCTGCTGGTCGATCTGGGTGAATGAAAGTGAAGTGTTTCCTTACTTATATATATATATAAGTGGCTGGTCCCTGTTGCTTAATTTCTCGCCCAGAGGTTAGTTCATTGGTGATTTTCAAAGGCGCTTTCTATTTCTTCATCACATTGTGTGTTTTCAATGCGGTGCTGTTGCCATTATTGTCACAACTGTATTTGGTTCTCTGATACAAATCAAACAGAGTTCCACTGGTTGGGTGGATTTCTGCAGCTGGCATAATCTGGCCAAGAATCGTTGTGGTTCTCATTCCAGTTCCGTCTCCAGTTTGGATTAAGCCAGTAGTAGTAATATTCACAGTCATGCCAATGTTGGTTCATTCCATCGGTCCATTTCGTTCCTCTGTTCGGAGCTGATGTGTAACTTCTGTGCTCATATTCCAATCATTCTGAGTCTCTTTTTAGTATAGCACCACCGCTGGTTTTCTTCTTTTTTCCCCCATCTATTCTCCAGAGGCTGAGGTCCTTCCAGTATTTCCTACTTTGGTTCTGGTTTACATTAAATGATCTTCATTTCTGTTGAATTTTTCCTGTACATTACCTTTCTGTGTTGATCTTGATTTTCTGGCTTCCTTGTACTTTCATTCCTCTCAATTTCGGTTCCTTTACATCCTACACATTCCACTCTTACTGGATGTTTATATATACAATTTTGATTTTTCCACACAGACTCTTGGTATTTCATATCATAAAAACCAATAATAACATGTTTGCGTGAGGCTTCGAGGCTTCAATAACCTACGTACACACATTTCAGCACCAGCAGATAATATTATTATGTTTGTTGCAATATTCTACAAAAATCTGGTGCAATTTCTCGTTTTACGTAACATCCTGAGGCATCAAGGAGTTGCAAAGAGGAGTGCTGGTGTCCACGGTGAGTGTTTGTGTCCACAGTGAGTTCTTGTGTCCACAGTGAGTGTTTGTGTCCACAGTGAGTGCTTGTGTCCACAGTGAGTGTTTGTGTCCACAGTGAGTGTTTATGTCCACAGTGAGTGCTTGTGTCCACAGTGAGTGTTTGTGTCCACAGTCAGTGTTTATGTCCACAGTGAGTGCTTGTGTTCTCAGCGAGTCTAGATTAATTATGCTAACGTGCATCACAGTGTCTACATCTGCCTCTTAATCAGCTTCAGCTTGCAATACTATCTTTCGTCCCGTCTGTCTGTGTGTAGCTCCAGTTTCGTTCTTGTCATCCTTTGACTTTCATCTTTATGGATCTAAATCTTTTTCACATTTGCATCCAAATCTTATTTTCCCTTTCATCTGACTCACGAATTTTGTTTTTTCTTCTTTGCTACAGTTCTTCCGTCTATGTTCAACAACTTCACTCTCTACGTTCTCATAGCCAGAGAGAGAGAGAGAGTGAGAGAGAGAGAGAGAGAGAGAGAGAGAGAGAGAGAGAGAGAGAGAGAGAGAGAGAGAGAGAGTATGGCTATCTATCACTGCCCTGATGAGATAAACTTAGAATCTCAATCATAAAGAACCGAGGTTTAGAATCCTTCTGGCTGATCAGACACATGTATCCCTGGACACAGGTGGTGGTGGCGGTGTTGATGATGATGTGACCGAGTCATGATAATAGAATCTCCAAGACGATACTGGGCCAGCGTCCAGAGCCGTGGGCGTGTCGCCTACTGCCAACCATCAGGAGTTGCTGACCAGCGAACTACGATGAACCTGGGCTGAGGGAAAGAGCTCTCACAAACAATTATACAGCTGATAACGTTCGAGGTCGCCTTGATAACGTTCGAGGTCACCTTGATAACGTTCGAGGTCACCTTGAAAACGTTCGAGATCGCCTTGAAAACGTTCGAGGTCGCCTTGATAACGTTCGAGGTCGCCTTGATATCGTTCGAGGTCACCTTGATAACGTTCGAGGTCGCCTTGATAACGTTCGAGGTCGCCTTGATAACGTTCGAGGTCGCCTTGATAACGTTCGAGGTCGCCTTGATAACGTTCGAAGTCGCCTTGATAACGTTCGAGGTCACCTTGAAAACGTTCGAGATCGCCTTGATAACGTTCGAGGTCGCCTTGATAACGTTCGAGATCACCTTGAAAACGTTCGAGATCGCCTTGATAACGTTCGAGGTCACCTTGAAAACGTTCGAGATCGCCCTGATCACGTTTGAGATCGCCTTGATGAAGAGTTAGGTAAAGAATCTTGAGTTATTGGCCTGGCAATGGGGACAGCTTACGTCCCACAACTTACCCTTTCGTTATCCCTCCAACGCAATTCTTTCAAACCGTGGACAACGCTGGAGACCCAAATCGATAATCGCTTACCTCGACTTTTAACTTAAGCTTTTGTGACAAGACTCAAGCAGGAGGTCGAGAACCACTCACTCCTCTCGAGGAGAATGCCCGCACATGGTGCTCTGGCTTGGGTGATGTAGAGATAAGAGAAAATAGAGGGATGGCGTAAACAGGGTGAAAAAATAGGGGGCCCAATGACGTTATCGTACGATAATGGACGTCCCGTGCATACAGATGGGTCAGTGCCCATCTAGTTATCTGTCCCTCTATCTATCCCGCTGAAACTCTACGAAAGTGGAAAAAAAAAAAAAATCCAGGTTACCACACGCACACTTGGCTCCCGGGTCTCTTAACTAACTGACTGACTGACTGACTGACTGAGGGTCAGATTCATGATACACGTTCGCTACTGGAACCTGAACGGATGACTTCAGGATGATTCAGGAGCACTACAGGAAGATCTGTATGTCAGAGGAAGATTCAGGAGCACTACAGGAAGATCTGTATGTTAGAGGAAGATTCAGGAGCACTGCAGGAAGACCTGTATGTTAGAGGAAGATTCAGGAGCACTGCAGGAAGATCTGTATGTCAGAGGAAGATTCAGGAGCACTGCAGGAAGATCTGTATGTCAGAGGAAGATTCAGGAGCACTACAGGAAGACCTGTATGTTAGAGGAAGATTCAGGAGCACTACAGGAAGACCTGTATGTTAGAGGAAGATTCAGGAGCACTGCAGGAAGACCTGTATGTTAGAGGAAGATTCAGGAGCACTGCAGGAAGACCTGTATGTTAGAGGAAGATTCAGGAGCACTGCAGGAAGACCTGTATATCAGAGGAAGATTCAGGAGCACTGCAGGAAGACCTGTATGTTAGAGGAAGATTCAGGAGCACTGCAGGAAGACCTGTATGTTAGAGGAAGATTCAGGAGCACTGCAGGAAGACCTGTATATCAGAGGAAGATTCAGGAGCCCTGCAGGAAGACCTGTATATCAGAGGAAGATTCAGGAGCACTGCAGGAAGACCTGTATATCAGAGGAAGATTCAGGAGCACTACAGGAAGATCTGTATGTCAGATGAAGATTCAGAAGCACTGCAGATAAGACCTGTATGTCAGAGGAAGATTCAGGAGCACTACAGGAAGATCTGTATATCAGAGGAAGATTCAGAAGCACTGCAGGAAGATCTGTATGTAGCATCAGAGGAGACAAAACAAGTAGTATATGAAGTGTAACACTTGTAAGTGTAAGTACACTACTCTGGTCTTAGGGGAGAGTTAGGGGGGCGAAGGATGGATGAGCGAAAGGGAATAAAGACGACGGAGTGGCTCATCCAGTAAGCAAAGCAGGTGATCTACATGTTGTTGCTGTTAGCAGATGATTGCAGGCGAAGGCAGCAATGAGTAACTGTGAGCCATTTCCCGCATCAGCGAGGTAGCGTCAGGAACAGAGGATTGAGGCTTATGAGGGGAAAATCATCACTTGGTCCCCGTTCTCTGTTCCTTCTTTTGGAAAAGTTCAAAAAAAAAAAAAAAAACCCAGGAGGGGAGGATATTATGTAAGCGTCCTGCTCCCACCCCTTTTCAGTCGCCTTCTATGACACACAGGGAATACGTGGACAGCATTCTTTCTCCCCTATAAGAAATGTTAACATATATATATATATATATATATATATATATATATATATATATATATATATATATATATATATATATATCTTCTTTTTCTTTCAAGCTATTCCCCATTTCACGCGTTAGCGAGGGTAGCGTTAAGAACAGAGGACTGAGCCTTTGAGGGAATATCCTCACCGGGCCCTCTTCTCTGTTCCTTCTTTTGGAAAATTAAAAAAAACAAAACAATACAAATATATATATATATATATATATATATATATATATATATATATATATATATATATATATATATAACGAATTCTGTCACCTACCAAGTTCTTCATATGTTTTGTACATGATGCCGTTATTCTCAGTATGGTGATGTGACTCATAATTCTGCCCCCAAAAATGAAGTACATCAAGCCTTGGTACATACAATGCTACACGATGATGATGATGGTGATGATGATGGTAGTGATGTTCTCTGTTCACTGGCGAGTACATGAGGACCGTAATGAGCCATTGTGAATGTGACCAACTACCGTTTTCCTGAGGTTCCTAAAATTTTCCTTTCTGGTCACAATTTTGTGTGTGTGTGTGTGTGTGTGTGTGTGTGTGTGTGTGTGTGTGTGTGTGTGTGTGTGTGTGTGTGTGCGTGCGTGCGTCTGTGTGTGTGTGTGTGTGTGTGTGTGTGTGTGTGTGTGTGTGTAAAGCTGTGGACTACCGAAAAACTATATTTTCCAAATTGCATTCTTGAATATTTTAGGAAATGGGCGACAGACACGGGAGACGCTGACCTTGACCTTGACCCCAACCCTCCCCCCTCCAAAGAGCGTTGGTTGACCCTTGGTGAATGTGTTGACCTTGTACGCTTTGCTGAGAGAGAGAGAGAGAGAGAGAGAGAGAGAGAGAGAGAGAGAGAGAGAGAGAGAGAGAGAGAGAGAGAGAGGAGGGGAAACCTGTGTACTTTTCATCCATATAATATCAAAAACATTTCTGCTTGAGACAGACCCCGACCCGTCCCCCTCACCACACACTTCCTCCAGCACTGTCAATTCCTACAGCAAAGCGTTACAGTCGTGAGAGCCCCTTGGGCTACAGAACACCTCCTGTACCTCACATGCTTACAGTCCCGGAGCGACCGTGGTGGAGGAGGCAGAGCGCTCTGTAACGCTAGCGTCACACACACACACACACACCGAAATATCACACTCCTACGAACGTATTTCAGACATGAGAACGGGTCAGGGGGGACTGACCCTTCAAATGTGCCCTAGTTGACCCAATGGCGTCTTCAGGGTGACCCAACGCGGCTACTCAGGTCACGGACCTAACCTCAGGTGACCCACGTCTCCCTCCTTCCCTCCCTCGCCAGTCCCTGGTATACACGTGAGGTCACAGAAGGGGGCGGGCGCCAGGAACCACACACGATCGCTGCTCACATCCCTCAAGGAGGAGGTGGTGAAGGTGGTACACCTGATACATATATATATCCAGGGAGCCTGGATGCCTGCGGAGGCAGCTTACCTGTCACCCAGCTGGAAATGATATATGGAGGAGGAGGAGGAGGGTGGCGGGGGAGGAGCAGCGCGTGTTGCGGGGTGAGGAGGTGGCACGGGAGTGGAGTGGAGGAGGAGGAGGAGGAGGAGGTTGAGGGTGTGTGTGTGTGTGTGTGTGTGTGTGTGTGTGTGTGTGTGTGTGTGTGTGTGGCATTGAGGTGACGGTCGTCTTGGACGGCGTAACGCAATGAGACGTGAGTCGATGGGCGGGAAAAGATCCCGAGACGCGATAAACCAGTCTAGGGAGACGGGGGAGAGAGAGGGAGGGGGAGAGGGGGGGGGGAGGTGAGACGGGAGAGGGCAAGGGAGAGGGCCAGGGAGAGAAGGGGAGGGAGATACCGGAGGGTCTGCCTTTCCAGGAAAGGTAGAATGGAGGAGAACGGTGGGGAGGGGAGGGGGTTTAAGGCAGGTGAATGGACTAGAAAGGAAGGGAATAAACCCACTGGAAGAAGAAAAAAATCATATATATATATATATATATATATATATATATATATATATATATATATATATATATATATATATATATATTCCTATGAGTCCACGGGGAAAATGAAACACGAAAAGTTCCCAAGTGCACTTTCGTGTAATAATCACATCATCAGGGGAGACACAAGAGAGAAATATAACAGTTAGTTGATATACATCGACGAGACGAAGCTAGGACACCATTTGGTAAACATGTGATTGTCCAAAATTGTAATCCTTTCCAATATATATATATATATATATATATATATATATATATATATATATATATATATATATATATATATATATATATCCAATTAGGAAGTCTTGATAAGACCTGTTGTTTATGGCTGTCAGATAGATGGGGTGGAGAGCTTAGTTGAGAGAGAGAGAGAGAGAGAGAGAGAGAGAGAGAGAGAGAGAGAGAGAGAGAGAGAGAGAGAGAGAGAGTCTCCGACCCAGGCAACATTCGTGCCGCTCCTGTAGACCAGATGCCCCAGACTTTAACAACATTCAACAATATTTTTTTTTCTTTTTATTACCATTTTTTTTACATTTTTCCTCGTTGGCTCTCCTGTGGCCAAAGCACATCACTTCAACTTCCCAGAAACATTACTTAAGTATACTTTTTCTGGTAAGTAACCGGGGGGGTGGTGGACAGCTAGCTAGCTGGTGTCTGGTAAGTGTGTGTGTGTGCGAAGACACTTATAAAGTGGATTGAAGTATGTCAGTGTTTGGGGATTATTATTCTCTGAGACACATTGGACACTAATATTCGTATATACCACACATCTGTCCCACTCAAATCATTAATGTCAATGTTTATTCACAAAACGATATATATATATATATATATATATATATATATATATATATATATATATATATATATATATATATATATATATATATATATTCACAAGTTCGTCATATAAAGTTTTATGTGTAGGAAAAAAAATTGGAGAATTGCTTTTCACCCTCGATCCTCCTGACATTTCTACTAGACTTTTCATATATATATATATATATATATATATATATATATATATATATATATATATATATATATATATATATATTTACACAAAATAATCTGTCAAATTTCGAAAGAAATTATATATACAGATCGCTGATAATGCGGAGAATAAATAGCTAAGTTGCACCTCTGTGGTTATGTATCGTTTTCTATAAGGGTAAACTAGCGTAATCTATCTTCTTATCTGATAGATAGATAGAAAGACATGTAGATACATAGACAGATAGATATATAGATAGATAGATTGATGTGTTGTCAAAGAAAGGATGGATATATAAATACTTAGAGGTTGATTATCTATAGATACGTACACAGATAGATAGATGTGTTAAAAAAAAGATAGGGTAATACGTATATACACAATAGAGTTTGATTCTATCTTAAACCAGGATATCTTTTTTTCTAGAAAAAAAATCTCCAAAACTCTGAAACTCTATATATATAAAAAAAATCCCTGACCGAAAGACTTTTATTAAGAGAGTCAGACGGGGAGATGCGCGACACTGGTACGTATATGAATAAGAAATAAGGACTATTTTTCTATAGAATGAACACGAGAGTATGGGAGCATAAGGGTCTATTTTTTTTTTTTTTGGGGGGGGGTGAGGCTTTTATTTGCAGAAGCCAAAAGCTGAACACAATGGTTCGTCTCCTTCAAGACGAGATCCAGGGTTATGCCTTCTGTGCCGAGGGAGGCTGAGAACGTACTGGGGGAGGCTGAGAACGTACTGGGGGAGGCTGAGAACGTACTGGGGGAGGCTGAGAACGTACTGGGGGAGGCTGAGAACGTACTGGGGGAGGCTGAGATCGTACTGGGGGAGGCTGAGAACGTACTGGGGGAGGCTGAGAACGTACTGGGGGAGGCTGAGAACGTACTGGAGGAGGCTGAGAACGTACTGGGGGAGGCTGAGAACGTACTGGGGGAGGCTGAGAACGTACTGGGGGAGGCTGAGATCGTACTGGGGGAGGCTGAGAACGTACTGGGGGAGGCTAAGAACGTACTGGGGGAGGCTGAGAACGTAGTGGGGGAGGCTGAGAATGTACTGGGGGAGGCTGAGAACGTACTGGGGGAGGCTAAGAACGTACTGGGGGAGGCTGAGAACGTACTAGAGGAGGCTGAGAACGTACTGGGGGAGGCTGAGAACGTACTGGGGGAGGCTGAGAACGTACTGGGGGAGGCTGAGATCGTACTGGGGGAGGCTGAGAACGTACTGGGGGAGGCTGAGAACGTACTGGGGGAGGCTGAGATCGTACTGGGGGAGGCTGAGAACGTATTGGGGGAGGCTGAGAACGTACTGGGGAGGCTGAGAACGTACTGGGGGAGGCTGAGAACGTACTGGGGGAGGCTGAGATCGTACTGGGGGAGGCTGAGATCGTACTGGGGGAGGCTGAGAACGTATTGGGGGAGGCTGAGAATGTACTGGGGAGGCTGAGAACGTACTGGGGGAGGCTGAGAACGTACTGGGGGAGGCTGAGAACGTACTGGGGGAGGCTGAGAACGTACTGGGGGAGGCTGAGAACGTACTGGGGGAGGCTGAGAACGTACTGGGGGAGGCTGAGAACGTACTGGGGGAGGCTAAGAACGTACTGGGGGAGGCTAAGAACGTACTGGGGGAGGCTGAGGACGTACTGGAGGAGGCTGAGGACGTACTGGGGGAGGCTGAGGACATAATGAGTTGAAACTATGAGGGAAGATAAGCTGTCATTCAGGACAGAAGGGTGGTGAAGAAGGAAGAGGACGAGGTTTTGGCAAGTGGATATGAAGGAGGTGGAAGGAGGAGGAGGAGGAGGAGGAAGGTAGAGTACGGTAGGGAGGAAGAGAGATTAAAAACTAATGAAATACGGAGAGGGGATGGTTTCTGTGGTGGGAGAGGGGCAAGGGAAGGGAGGAAGAGAGAAGGAAGCGATGGGTAAGAAGACGTTTGAGATGACAGCGGAGGAAGGCAGTGAGGAGGCTTAGGGAAGCGGGGGGGAGTAGGGAACAGGTCGGGAGAGGCAGGGGTAACGGAAGGATGGAAGGGATGGGAATGAGAGGATGGAAGGGTTGGGGGGATGGGATAGTAAGGATGGGAGAGCGGGGAATGGAAATAATCTACGTGGGAACACATGGGAAGGATGGCTAACAGAAGACCTGGCGGGGGGTCCAATGCGAAAAAGCTAGGACCAAACGCGGTCATTGACACAAGGTTAGTAGAGCAGATGACACCTCTCCCTCTGGCTCAACTCTCGCCAGGAAAGAGTCGTGAAAAAAATAAGACTATGCAATAGGGGGAGCGGGGGTGTTCATACCACCACGGAAAGTCTATAGGAAAGTGTGGAGGTAAATATAAATGGTCACTTACTTTTTCGGTGATCATGACTCAAGGTAGTAGAGCAGATGACACCTCTCCCTCTGGCTCAACTCTCGCCAGGAAAGAGTCGTAAAAAAATAGACTATGCAATAGGGGGAGCGGGGGGTTCATACCGCCATGGAAAGTCTATAGGAAAGTGTGGAGGTAAATATAAATGGGCACTTACTTCTTCGGTGATCACGACCCTGCGACCGGATCCTGAAAGAGAAAGACGGGGAGTTATGGAGACGAAAATAAAAGATAAAAATATTTAACACTGGATAACTGATAAGATTATTTACTGATAACAGAAATAATTGCAAGCATTTTTTTTTTTCTTTATAGATTACTTTTTTTTTTTTCTAGATTCGACTTAAGGATATGATATTCTTTGCATCTGTACCACATGGAGGTCGTGTATACCAGTGTTTAACCAGTCGGCAAGTGAGGGAGCATTTCCTCACTCTCTCAGTGTACCACGGAACCGTACCCCACACCTCAGTAAGGGGTGCAAGACAGTGTTATAATCTTCACTTCTACGGACGAAAGAAAGAGAAGAAAAAAAGAAAGAGACTTCTGTAACTGGCCTGTAGTTATAATTTCACCCTAAGTACAGCTATGCGTAAGGAATAAAGTCGCGTCTTGTACAAGTAAGTTAAGACTGTTGATTGGTGTGGTAGAATTACGCCCGGTAGTACCCTTCACCCGAGCCCGCCCCCCTCCTCAAAGACGCAGCTCTTGGCGTAGTGCGGTGTGGCGTAATCGTCTGTACCACACTGCTGGGTACGACCTGCCTCTCTGTAGCAACTGGGCAGAGTCAGTAGGTGGAGGGTTCAGTCAAGCTGGTGTAAAGCACGACGCGTTGTGTGGAGGGGGAAAGAGAACGAATTCGTGATGAAGCTCCCCCGGGCGTGTCGTTGCCTAACGAAACTGACTGACTGACTGACTGACGTAGACGAATTCGTGAGGCGTTTGTGCCTTCGTCTGAAGCCAATGACCTCTTGCTTAACGAACCAACTAGAGGGGGGGGGGGGGGGTGGAGGAAGGAGGGAAGGTGGGTTGGCCTTCTGACAATCTTGGACTGGCTGAGATGTAAGCAAGGGGGGGGGGGGGGACCACTGGCTCGTTAGCAGGCCATAACTCACCTCACGCGCTTCCCTCCCTCGTTCAAGGTGCCTGAGTCAGTGTGTGTGTGTGTGTGTGTCTGTGTGTGTCTGTGTGCGTTTGTGTGTGTGTGTGTGTGTGTGTGTGTGTGTGTGTGTGTAAGTAAGTGTGTGTAAGTGTGTGTGTGTGTGTGTGTGTGTGTGTGTGTGTGTGTGTGTGTGTGTGTCTGTGTCTGTGTGTAAGTAAGTGTGCGTGCGCGTGTGTGTGTGTGTGTGTGTGTGTGTGTGTGTGTGTGTGTGTGTGTGTAAGTGTGTGTGTGTGTGTTCGAATGCGTCTTGTGTCTGCAGTCAAATGGTATATTCTTCCTCCTCCAACCCTGACCACTGTGTACTTTAAAAAAAAATAAGAAAATGCTGTTCTTTTAGACAGAAGTGTGGACACAAAAGATGAAAGTCCTCTATATCTGAGCTGAGAGAGAGAGAGAGAGAGAGAGAGAGAGAGAGAGAGAGAGAGAGAGAGAGAGAGAAAGAGTAACGTTGTGTCTCTGTGGCGCTGAAACCGCTTTAGTGTCTTTGTCAGATGAAGGAAGGTCTGTTTTCGCCCGCCGGTGTGCAAGACTGCACGTATGGCCAGGGGGGAAAGAAAGGGGGAAGGGATAGGGAAAGGGGGAAGGGATGGGGAAAGGGGGAAGGGATGGGGAAAGGGGGAAGGCGATGGGTAAAGGGGAAAAGGGATGGGGAAGGAAAATCCTAGCATTCTATAAAGGTAACAGGGAAATGCACTTATGGTCTCAACAGGTAGCTTGGTTATTGAGTTATCCACTACCAGTGTGAGATGCCACCTCTCTCTCTCTCTCTCTCCCCCTCTCTCTCTCTCTCTCTCTCTCTCTCTCTCTCTCTCTCTCTCTCTCTCTCGAATAATCAAACGGCATTAGTCACGACTATCTTTTTTTCTTTTTTCTTTTTTTTACGAATACAAGAAAATACAGTAACTAGGAACACGTGAGTGCAGGTGTATACACTGAAGGAACACGTGAGTGCAGGTGTATACACGGAAAGAACACGTGAGGGCAGGTGTATACATTGGAGGAACACGTGAGTGCAGGCGTATACACTGAAGGAACACGTGAGTGCAGGTGTATACACGGAAAGAACACGTGAGTGCAGGTGTATACACTGAAGGAACACGTGAGTGCAGGCGTATACACTGAGGGAACACGTGAGTGCAGGTGTATACACTGAAGGAACACGTGAGGGCAGGTGTATACACTGAGGGAACACGTGAGTGGAAAGCCACATGCCATGTTGCTCAGCCAGACACCAGGATCACAGTGAACACAGGAGAGAGAGAGAGAGAGAGAGAGAGAGAGAGAGAGAGAGAGAGAGAGAGAGAGAGAGAGAGAGAGAGAGAGGCTGGCTGGCTGGCTGGTGGAGTAGGGCATCGAGGGCGCTCAGCAGGATTTCCCTCTTGTTTTATTCACGTTAAATTCCACGAAATCCTCACAGTCTCCACCTCAGCCATTCACACGTCTTAGAATCAAAGTTCAACCTAGCAACGGGTCAAGGCAGCCTCCCTGTCTTCTCTCTCTCTCTCTCTCTCTCTCTCTCTCTCTCTCTCTCTCTCTCTCTCTTAGTTATAAAGGCAGCCAGAGAGCACCTTTTGCGACTGAACAAAGGCACTGTAAACACCTCCCTCCCTTACATCAAGAGGGATCTCAAAGCACCGTGATCTTGGATTAGACTATTTTTTGTCATTCCTCTCCTATCAGGGGTCTCACATACATTTCGATGTATATATCTACACCTATACTTATTTCGATATACATCTATACCTATATACATTTCGATATACATCTATACCTATATACATTTCGATATATATCTACACCTATACTTATTTCGATATATATCTACACTTATACTTATTTCGATATACATCTATACCTATATACATTTCGATATATATCTATACTATTTCGATATATATCTACACCTATGCTTATTTCGATATACATCTATACCTATATACATTTCGATATATATCTATACCTATATACATTTCGATATATATCTACACCTATACTTATTTCGATATATATCTACACTTATACTTATTTCGATATACATCTATACCTATATACATTTCGATATATATCTATACTATTTCGATATATATCTCCACCTATACTTATTTCGATATACATCTATACCTATATACATTTCGATATACATCTATACCTATATACATTTCGATATATATCTATACCTATACTTATGTCGATATACATCTATACCTATACTTATTTCGATATACATCTATACCTATTCCTATGAGTCCACGGGGAAAATGAAACACGAAAAGTTCCCAAGTGCACTTTCGTGTAATAATCACATCATCTGGGGAGACACAAGAGAGAAATATAACAGTCAGTTGATATACATCGAAGAGAAGAAGCTAGGACGCCATTTGGTAAACCTTAAGTCTTTCGACTGCCGGAGTATAAAATGGACATCAACATTTTCTTATACTCACCAGACGAATGATAATGGTCCAACACCTGTCTGTCTCCGGTGCTCAATGTACCTCGTTAACATCACACACATTCTGTCTACATAATGGCACCTTGAAGTATGGAGTGCGATAGTTTGCCTTCATCATATACGAGGCGAAAATTAATGTACTTTAAAAGTTAGGTGAAAATACGCGATTAGATAGAAAAAGAAATATATAGACACCTTGGTAATCTATCTTCGCGACCAGACTTGAATACATTTTCGCAACTCAGGAGTTAAGATCAATTTTCTTTTTTTTCTTTCAAATTCCACAGAGAAAACTGGTACAGGGACAGATCCTTCAGGACGCGAGGGAAGAGGAGTCAGGCAAAGCCCTGCAGGATACGAAGCTCTTAATGTCATGGTTGCACGGCTCCTCCTGTGTCTTCACTA
The DNA here is from genome assembly GCF_036320965.1 of Panulirus ornatus. Lineage (NCBI taxonomy): Eukaryota > Metazoa > Arthropoda > Malacostraca > Decapoda > Palinuridae > Panulirus > Panulirus ornatus. The sequence goes on from NC_092232.1 coordinate 13,661,570, forward strand.
ATACTAGGACCTTCGAGGTTACCTTAAGGATCACGTTGCCTTATTATATGTTTATCTGCGTGTGTGTGTGTGTGTGTGTGTGTGTGTGTGTGTGTGTGTGTGTGTGTGTGTGGGTGGGTGGGTGGGATGTGTGTGTGTGTGTCTGTGTGTGTGTGTGTGTGTGTGTGTGTATGGGTGGGTTATGTGTATGGGTGGGTTATGTGTATGGGTGGGTTATGTGTGTGTGTGTGTGTGTGTGTGTGTGTGTGTGTGTGTGTCTGTGTATAAGTCAGGTCATGGCGATGGTGTTACGGGATGCTCGGAAATTATAAGCCATAGCCAGGGGAAATTATGAACAGAAACTTCCTAAACACAGGTTCCAGAGGGATGGAGGCCGCCACCGCTGCAGACCCGCTGGTCAGGGAGACACGAAAAGAAAAGAAGAAATAGATTCCATAATGACAATAACGAAAAGAAGAAGAAGAAGAAAAAGATTCCATAATGACAATAACGAAAAGAAAAAGAAGAAATAGATTCCATAATGACAATAACGAAAAGAAAAAGAAGAAATAGATTCCATAATGACAATAACGAAAAGAAGAAGAAGAAAAAGATTCCATAATGACAAACGAAAAGAAGAAGAAAAAGATTCCATAATGACAATAACGAAAAGAAGAAGAAGAAAAAGATTCCATAATGACAATAACGAAAAGAAGAAGAAATAGATTCCATAATGACAATAACGAAAAGAAAAAAAAGATTCTATAATGAAAATAACGAAAAGAAGAAAAAAAAAAGATTCCAAAATGACAACGAAAAGAAAAAAAAAGATTCCATAATGACAATAATGAAAAGAAAAAAAAAGATTCCATAATGACAATAATGAAAAGAAAAAAAAAGATTCCATAATGACAATAATGAAAAGAAAAAAAAAAAAGATCCCATAATAACAATATCGTTACCCATCGTCTGGGCTGGACGATATGACCCTTGACAACACAAGAAGGGCCCTTGGCGGTGCTAATGGCCTTAGCCCTTCTGACCTGACCCATCAAGCCTGCCTCAGGTCAATGGCGAGACCCCCTCACACAGTCAAGGGTCGTTACGTGGTGCTCAAGGTGATTAAACAGAATAGACAACAGTGTTATGATACAGGGACATACACACATCCATCAGCTTCTGCTGTTGGGTTTGCAGAAGATATTCACACTCCCGTACCGCACCTCAGAACCATGATGAAAACCTGAGTTATAGCGATCCTGTGTGTGGGTGTGTCCATAAGTTTAGGCATATTCGCCGAAGGTGACCTCGATTTCGCCTCATTTGACCTCCATATAATAGCGCTGGGGGAGGAGGGAGAGGGTGTGGCTTGTCTACGAGACAGACACAGACACACACACGTTCTCTCTGGCTAAGAGTGGAGGCTAGACAGCAAGTTGTTATCTGTTGATTCCAGAGGCCTTTGAGGTCAGGTGGTTCCAGGAAAGCGAGGATGTGGAGGTATAAAGGAGCCAGTTTTGATCTACTGATCCCAGGGGCTTTTGAGGTAAAGGGTTTCCAACACACGAGTTATGGAGACCGTGTGGAAGCGTCCAGCCATGAACTGATCTGTAGTTACCAGTGAGGTTGACATGGATGGGACGGAGGTTGACATAGATGTGACGGAGGTTGACACAGATGGGACGGAGGTTGAAACAGATGGGAAGGAGGTTGACACAGATGGGACGGAGGTTGAAATGGATGGGAAGGAGGTTGACACAGATGGGACGGAGGTTGACAAAGATGGGACGGAGGTTGAAACAGATGGGAAGAGGTTGACACAGATGGGACGGAGGTTGAAATAGATGGGACGGAGGCTGACATAGATGGGACGGAGGCTGACATAGATGGGACGGAGGCTGACATAGATGGGACAGAGGCTGACGAAGAGAACGTCAGGTTGGCATCAAACCTGAGACGCAAGCAACAGAAAGAATGATTGGCTCTCTACCGTCAACATGGGGGATGGACTGAAAAAGACGGAGCCTATCTCTCTATTCAGGAGGGTCTGTGCGGAATTTACTGGGTCTTCTCACAGGGCTTAGTCACTGTCATGTCATGTCACTGTCATGTCATGTCATGGCATTTCCCGATAACTGACGTGCACGCAGACTGTCACCGCCTTGACGTATCATATCCTGGAAACTTGCTGTGCACCTAGCCACTCTGTCATGTCGTTTCACAAGAGGAGGATGTGAGACGGAGCCAGCCACGCTCATGTCATGTCATGTCATGTCCAGGAAGGTTCATATGCACAGGTCCAGTCACGTGATGTCATGCTCGAGGGAGTTAAAGGTCAGACTATCATGCCCAAGGGTCGTCCTCAAGGGTCTTACCGTCATCCTCAAAGGTCGTACCGACCTGCTCAAGAGTCGTTCTGTGGTGCTCAAGACTCGCACGAGTGAGCGGCTTGACATACAGGTGGGAGGGCTTCGAGGCTCTGTAGCGTCACTTTACGTAATACTTGACTGTTCGTATGGACGGGGGAGCTACGGTGTGAGTATAGAGCGAGGTACAGCGATAAGAAGCAAGTTAATCGACTACTCTATACCTTTCAGGGCAACAATTGTATAAATTTACACCAAAAAATATATTCATACTGTAATGGTTCTTATGGGTAAATGTACTTATTGTACTGCCAATAAAACGAAGCTGAAGACGATAGGATCCAGTCAACCAATCAGCGAGGCTATCACAGCCACTACATGTCATTCACAGACCCAGACTGCTTCCAGCGGTAAGCAAACACGAGCGAATTGCTAAGTGGGGAGTATGGTGAGAGTTGAGACGAGGCTCAGGGTTCGAGTTCCCGACGGGTGTGGGAGGTTATGACGCTGTGTTACGAGGGGTAAAACGTATTGGGCATCTGTTTGAGGTTTTGGTGTAGGGGGAGAGAAGGAGGTTGTAGGAATGGGATGTGGATTAAGGGCTATTTAGGGTGGGGGTTGGAAACAGGGGTGCTGTTGGGAGTAGGGGTTAGATGATGGGGTCGTGAGTGGGGGCTGTTGGTAATAGGATGCGGGTAGGAGGGGAGGGATAAGGCGAATGAGTTTGGGCTAAGGGTTAGGGAGGTTGAGGAGGGAGGTGTGAAAGCTTGGGGTTGAAGTGTCGGAGTGGGGGGAAAAGGTGGGACCTGGGCTGAGCCCATTTCTTTAGGGGAAGGGGATAATAGAGATGGGTAATACTAGGGTAAGGGGATTGAGTAGGGAGGATTTGGAGGGGGGGTTGTGATGGGGAGGGTGTGGGGTTGAGACGGGGAGATAAGGCAAGGGCAGCACGACTTTAAAAGACAACACATCGAAGTAATGACGACCTTCACCACGAGCACGACCGTTCAACCCATGATGGCCCAGCCTCCATACCCTAAAGTCGTACTGCTGTGCTTAAGGGGTATATTATCAAGCTCAAGGGTCGTACCAGCGTGCTTAAGGGTCGTAACAGTGTGCTCAAGTCGTAACAGTGTGCTCAAGAGTCGTACCAATGTGCTCAAGGGTCGTATTACGTGCTGAATGGTCGTATTCCATGCTCAAGGGTCGTATTCCGTGCTCAAGGATCGTACAAGCGTGCTCAAGGGTCGTACCAGTGTGCTCAAGGGTCGTACCAGTGTGCTCAAGGGTCATATTACGTGCTGAAGGGTCGTATTCCGTGCTCAAGGGTCGTACCAGTGTGCTCAAGGGTCGTACCAGTGTGCTCAAGGGTCGTGCCAATGTGCTCAAGGGGCGTACAAGCGTGCTCAAGGGTCGTAAAAGCGTGCTCAAGGGTCGTATCATAATCATCTTTTGATCAGAAAACACAATGAATCTTAATTTGACTTCGGCCATCTCTCACTCTCTCTCTCTCTCTCTCTCTCTCTCTCTCTCTCCAAGATATAACATCTTTTTTTTTTCCTAGAGTTTCAGAGCAAGTGTCATTCATAAGGTGGCAGAGAGATCTGGCGTGCGAATATTGCATCCTTGTGGGGGGTGGTTGGTAAATAGTCACGTTGTTAACCCTGTGAGTAATGAATTGCACAGGGGAGATATATATAGTCGTCCACAAGTGCTCGCTGCCTGCTGTGTGGCTGGGTATCACGTGAAGGGGGTGTTGGGTTAACATGGCAAGATAATAAGGCCTTCCATACGGAAGCGTGGGCCAGGGTTAGGATGACGGAGAGCTGGGCTGGAGGCGGTTGGAGCAGAGGTGGAGGGTTGTGACTGGGATAAGGTTCGGCGTGGAAGCCGGGGTTGAAGTGAGGGTTGGTATTGAGGTGTTGTTGGATTTGGAGGTTCAGTCGTGGGTTGAGGTTAGGGTCTGGGTGAGTGCTGGGGTCGAGGGTGGTGTTGGAGTTGTGGGAGTAAGGAGCAGGGGTGTGGTGAGTTTGGGGAGATTGAGTGTGGGGTTAGATGTATGGGGTTGTGGGGTTGGAGGTTAGAGTAGGAGTACAACGTCTGGGTGGTGAGGGAACTGGGACGTGGGGCGTGGGTAGAGGGATGAAGGGAAATGGACCTAGTTTAGAAAAGTTGGAGTCGGGGGCTTATTACAAGTCAGAGCTGGGGCGAGGGAGCGAGGGTTTCCGAGGTTACGTCGTCTTGGTGGCTGTGGCGTCCTACAGCTACGTCTCTTCGTTGTATATCAACTGACTGTTGTATTTCTCTCTTGTCTCTCCCCTGATGATGTGATTATTACACGAAAGTGCCTTTACCCCCTCAATCACTACTGTCACATGCAACGTATCCAGCATACTTAACATACTCATACCTCTGCACTTTACATACTCGCCTTTATCCCCTTTGCCTTCATAGTGGCATTATACATGCATTCCGCCAATCCCCAGGCACCTCACCATGATCCATAGATACAATGAAAACCCTAACTACTCAATCACCAAGACAGTCAACCCCCTCCCCTTTGTTAAGAAATTCAACTGCAATACCATCCACTCAAGCCACCTTGCCACATTTCATCTTTCGCAAGGCCTTTTACCACGTTTCTCATCACCAAACACCACTTCTCTCTCTCTCCATGACTGTCTCTCCTCTCATACCACCTCGAATCAAACACCCAACATTTACCACCCATCAAACCCATGTACTCAAAGCATTCCATACAAGATCCATGGGTGTTGTCTAGAAGGAGGGTAGGTAAAGTGTGTGTTCTAGCAGGGGCGGGCTGAGCCGGTTTCTTACCACGATAACAAACAGATTTTAAAGTTTGCTTTAGACAGTTTGTTTTCCTCTGACGAAGCAAAGAGTGCGTGAGACACGGCGCCTCTCAAGAGTGGACTACGCACCATTTTCTTCCCACACTCTGCTATAAAACATACTTTTAAACTTTTCGTTCTTTACTGTATTACTGTATAACAAATACAGTGTATGGGCCATAGAATCTTCATTTTTCATACACTATACACTCACTATACCATATGTTCCACAAAAAACTCTTTACACACACACACACACACACACACTGCTGAGACAGTGAGTGGGGACAGAATACAAAATATTCAAAAAGTTGTATGATAATAAAAAAGTTTTAAGAGACAGATCTCCATGAGTATAAAAATCCCTCCCAGTAATGGTCTGATAGGTAATTACACTGTTATAACTACCCGTTCGAAGTACAGGTCATTAGAACAAGAGACACAGAACTGTGATCTTTACGGCAGGGCACAATACGGGTTAAGGAGGCGTAAAGGAAAACGTGGAGCTTTAGGATATATGATAATTATCAACTTAAGACCACAGCTGTGGAGACGATCATAATGATGATAATAATAATGATGATGATGATAATGATAATGATAATGATGATAATGATACAGATAATGACAACAGGTATGAAATCGTTTACACACGGGACACACCATCTCCCAGAACACACACACACACACACACACACACACACACACACACAGAGGAAATGAGATGAGGAACATCCCACATCAGCAGACCACACGGAAGGTAGGTAGGTACATTGAGGACACACGACAGAAACATAGGGAGGTGGTAAGACTAAGAGGGGGTCTTCCATGTGATATGTTTATATACAGCTGGCCACCCGCTCGCCCGCGCAGGCCACACATTCCCCGGTCCAACGTCTGCACGCCGAGACCGCAAGTGTCGAAGAGGATGAACAGCTAAGTTGACTGTGGACCGAATACCGCGAATACGATTCGAACCTATGAGCTCGACCCTATGCACCCCGTGAATGCGTCATGGTCGACAATGTTAACAGATACACCAAGAAAGTAGTCTTTATTCAGCACACAACGAGATGATTCCCCCACAGCCAGAGGACCGGGGCCATGTCTCCAGGACATAACATCACTCAGGCAGCTGGGATGAAGGCCTGTAGCAGCAGGCACAAAGTGGCGACCACATCTGGTGATCTCTAAGCTAAACAGCTCTTGGGCGAGACTTGACCGGGGGTCGTGTGACACACCACAAGTCTCTAGACTAGACGCAGGGACTTTCAGGGGGTCGCCTCCTCCACACACGATCATCGCTGGGCTAGACGGGAACGGCATCGGTGAGCCTTGCACCTCTCTGTACCACGGATGTGGCGAGGGTGAGGACCACTTGTAGGTCATGGCCAGGATCACCACACCAGTGTTGTCTGTCATGACGCGTCCATCACTCACACCCCGACTACACCACACCAGTGTTGTCTGTCATGACGCGTCCATCACTCACACCCCGACTACACCACACCAGTGTTGTCTGTCATGATTCGTCCATCACTCACACCCCGTCTAGTGGCGTAAGCTCAGGAGGACGGCAGGGGGAAGGAAGTAAGAGCGACCTGGATGACAGGGTCTGGCGGTGTTCCATGCCGTGGTGGTCGGAAGGACACCTCTGGGCTCAGCCTCCCCACACACACACACACCACAGGACCCGAGTGTCCCCTTCAGGAAGACAACGATCTCGGGGTGGTGGTGACTATCGTTGTAAGTGGGACGAATTCTATCGTGGATCACATCTTGATATCTAGCTGGGACTTCTGTCGTCGGGACGGCCTTCATCACACAACGGCCAGCCACCCCCTGCAGGAGATAAACCTCACCGTCGGGGTGGTGTCAGTAGGACTGAGACAGACAGGACGTGTTAACAATGTACGGAGGCATTAGCGAGAGAGAGAGAGAGGGAGAGGGCCAGGTCAACATCAGTGAGGTCTGTATACCGAGCTTAGAAGTGGCGCTGAAGCTGCCAGGTACACAAACTCCCACTGCCCTCTTTCGCCCCAAAATAATACATGAGACTCTACTTAACAACTGGAGAGTATCACAGAGAAACGGCATGCAAGTCTCTCTCGGGCTAATATATATATCTCACCTCACAACATCATACTGGCACAGCACTACACGAGGAACCTTGTGTTTGGTATAAAGAAGCCGGGGTAAGAGCTGGATGGCCCACTTCACCAGGTGACATGTGGAAGCGTGCATGTGGGACACTGGCACGTGATGTGTCACGCTGAAAGTACAGGACACAAAGTGTATATACACACAGTACAGTCCGACCATTCATGTGACCATTCCCGAGATCCTGAGAATACCGACTGAATAGACACACTCCAACTCCGGAGACACCAACAACTGCAGCACCACTGGCACAGGGAATAGAAACCTTTTAAACACCATCAGAAGTGAGATCACCAAGAGCAGGTCCACCTACCAACGCCATAACATTCAAGTAGAACAATATACTTATCTATGGTTCCAACAGACAGGATCAAGAGACACTGTGATGTTACAGTCGCCCAAAGGTAGGCTAAGTTATTGATATTTACGAGAACTTTCTCCAACTTATTGTCAAAGATGAGACCAAATGTAAACTTTGCCAATAAAGCAACTCCCACTTGTACTTGACTTGTACTTGGCTTACAAAATCAGCGAGTTCGGAGATGATTCTTATCAAACATTACAAGACATGTCCCAACATTTCATCTACAACAGTGGTCGGGTCCTTGAGAGGTATCATAACTTTGCTTATTGTAAATAGTTCACATATATATATATATATATATATATATATATATATATATATATATATATATATATATATATATATATATATATATATTCATACGTATTCTAATCAATGTTATTCCACAGTTGTAAAACCTCACTTACCGTGTGAATTGCCAAAGCATTCATTGTGTTGCTCAGACGATGTAAACACTTTCCTCACCATATATCCTATATGCGTTTCAATCATTGAGACCCGCTAATCCCTGGAGCTTTTGTGCACTCTAAAATCAGAGGAGCGGGATTACAATCAGGTCAGAAACATTATCAACTCTCCAAACAGGAGGTGAATCACCTTAACAAAAACTTCCAAACCACCAGACTCAACCATACGACATGGAAAAGAGGAAGTCCACGTATGCGACGGCAACCAATACCTGGCACAAGATCACGAGCGGACTTTCACATATCCAAGGTGGTTCTATCCCACAGATACTCAGAGGGTGGATGATAACCGAGCCACACGCTCCTCAACACTAGTTCCCCTGAAACGCCATGTGGGCCAAGTTCATCCACCTGGGTCCCTTACGATCCACCTTAACGGATACCTCTACGTCGCCAGAGGGGGATGTATCAACCCTATACGGGAGATTATTATTACCATTATCAGTACACAAATCACAACTGCTCCTCTGTGTCACCACGGGGGGTCGTTCCAAGACTTCACACATGATATTTAGCTCAGGTTCATTCTAGTCAACAGCACTTCACCCACACACACACACACACACACACACACATACACATCAGGAGGCTTGCTTGACACACCAAGGCAAAGTTACACTCTCACGTTGTGGGTGAGGTAACTCTCCCTCAGACTCGATGGATGACCCTCCCTATGGTGCACACGTAACTCATTCGCATCAACATCAACCACTGCGGCACCTGCTGGGTCTCGTCCAAACAGGAACGGAACACCAGGTATTTACACACACACACACACACACACTCTCTCTCTCTCTCTCTCTCTCTCTCTCTCTCTCTCTCTCTCTCTCACCACAACAACGACCTACCCTAGATCCGACACTGATCCATAAATACAATGTCCACAGTAGTGATAATCTGCGAATCCCACCAGCCCTCTTCAAGCAACACATGGTCACCAGTATCACAGTGTCTCCATACCTGGCACTGATCCCTCCCACCACAAGAGAGACAAACGGGGAGGTGGTCATTAACTGGACTGGCTAGCACATGCCCCAGGTGCCGTCCAAGAGATGCACGCAGCATACCAGCTACCGTCAACACTCAAGTGGCTTGCTACATCATGGTCGTCCAGCTGGACATGGGGACCACACTGTCGTCCTACGTAAGTAATGAGGTACACTGTGTGAAAGAAACATGACCTTGCTATCTACATACAAGAGACGTACATTATTGCACCTCTGTCCCACTTACTAGGTGTTGGGTGGCAATTGAAACTCATGGAGGCACAACGCGAGGAATGCAAGGTGAGAGACAGGGGGCGTTGGAGGACGCAAGAGGAAGCAAAACATATAATATGATGTATGTATCTTTCATATCATCAAATGTGAATCATAAACAGTGCTCCCTCGTGTGCGAGCCTCCATCCCCTGTATAATACTTTATATTTCTATCGTATTTCCTTTCTCTGTGACATCTTAAACATCCATTTATACTTAGTCTACTCTCCCTCCCTCTCACTACTGGCCCAGAGCCATCCTAGCATTGTAATTCCCTTTAACGTTCCGTCTCTCAACCACACTAGTGATGGAGGGTATGAGCAGCACTCCTCTCTTCTCTCTCTCTCATCTTCCTCTCTTCGTAAAAAGTATGTTCGAGTCACGCCTACAAAAAATAAGTCTCCCATTCCCCTGGCGTTTCCCATGGCAGCGATCACCTGGCGCGCATTCATGTTCCCCGAGCAGTCAAAACTATCTCCCGAAACTTTCCTTGCGTTCCGGGCCTGCATGTCTTCCGTCGCGTGGCTGGGAAGAGAGAGAGAGAGAGAGAGAGAGAGAGAGAGAGAGAGAGAGAGAGAGAGAGAGAGAGCATCATAAGACCTCTCTCTCTCTCTCTCTCTCTCCCTCATGACCTCACTGAGGTACTACGTTCGCTGCCTCACCTGTGCATGCAGGTCGGAGAGCGGGGTGGTCTCCTCCGTCAGTTGCGCGGGGAGGGAGTGTGTCAAGTCAGTCAGTCAGGCAGGCAGGCGGGCGGGAGGGAGGGAGTTGGTGGTAGTCCGTCCCACCGCGTCAGTTCTTGTATGGTGGCCGCCGAGGACGTGCCTCACGCTGGTCGCTGCTGCACACCTCGGCACGCGCCTGTGACGCTTTGTTTACATCCCCCACCTCCCACAACCTCTCACCTCCTCTGTGTTTACCTTCGATGTCAGTCGCGCGGGAGGCGACATTGTGCGGTGGTGGTGGTTCCTACTGAATAATATCCTTCACGGTGTTGTACACCAGTTACTTTATCTCACGGAGGGGTGGGTGGGTGAGAAAGAGAGACAGAGAGAGAGAGGGAGAAATAAATATATGATATACTTCGATATCAGTTTTAGTTTCTCACGCGATGAAGAAATGATATGATGGAGGAACGATGGGTAAGATGTGCCAAGACTTAAACGGGTCGCAGCGAGGTGTGAAGCCCTGGGATTATATGTCGTGCAAACAGTATTTTCGTCCTTCGAAAAGTTCCCTCGTCACTTGTTGATAACTCACCAGCTGGGAACGATGTAACCAGCGTCCCCGGGAAACAGCTGGTGTGTGTGTGTGTGGGTGGGAGTGTGTATGTGAGTGTGTGCTGAACCATCTGAGTTATGATGTTCCCAGCTGGCACTGTGGCCGACGGCGTCACCCGTGATGTTGTGGTAAGGGCGCCTCCACAGGTGGCACCCGTCATGCTCCTCTGATACCATCCCAGTAGGAGGGGTCCTTCTCCAGCCAGCTGGTCCTCCCTCACCTGGCTGCAAGGTAAGTAAGTCTGGGTCATATTATACCATCTGCCACACACCACCTACATACAGTTCGTGTTATTAACAAGCTGTGACGACCTTCCAGTGTGCTGGAGGCTTTGAATCCTTGATGCAAGAGGTTCCTTTCTATGCTTGCGAGGGGCTTCAGTCTCTTGACCTGGGCGGTGTGACCCTTGACTCTGATGGCTTGGTCATTAATGACCTGACCTTCGCCATTCTGGCGAGAGGTCACAGCGCCCAAGGGTCAAACCATCGTGTTAAAATTGAAGTTCATACTCACCATAAGTGATATATGGTGTCCACATCTAACATATCTAATACACTAATACTGAAAATTCTTAAGATAAATTTTATTTCTTAGATCTTTACTACACACATCCTTTTCTTTATCACAATTCACACTGTTGTGGGCCACAAGTTCAATCTCAACTTCTCACATGTATCCGGTAATATAACAGATGTGTGACGCCTCACCAGATGGTGTCAGTTGGTTCCATATGTCTCTCCTACGTTGTCAGAATCTATGAGGGGGTCGTGTGTGTGTGTGTGTGTGTGTGTGTGTGTGTGTGTGTGTGTGTGTGTGTACAGTTGATCCCCAAGTTTGACATATCATTTCCTCAAGAGGATCTGTTTTATCACCTGGGATGGAAGAGAGAAGAGACAGACATTCCTCTACTAAATCTATCGATGTGTTTCCTTCGTGGTTTCCATTGTCTAAGGTGTTGCCATAGTCAGTCAGAGCGACTGATATCCTCTACTCTGACGCATTTCCACTCTCTTACTGTCTCTGCCTTTTCATGTTCACCTTACAGCAGGAGGATACGGTCTTCTCCTTGATCAAGGCTTGTATACGTAGCAACGAATTTCCCAGTCTTCTTCCTCTTCGTATGGATCTGTATCAAAGGCTTTTTTTAAGGTGTCCTTTTTTCTTTTTCTTTTCTGAGATCTCGAGAACAAATATCGTACGTTTTCTTTTTACACGCGTCCTCTGATTTACTCACAGTTTCTCCATTTTCTTTTAGTCCACCAGTGTCTTGGGTCGTGTCTTCACGTCAAGGTTCACGCCTCGTTCTTTTTACGTTTATTTAGGACCTTATGATGATTTTCTTCCTCCTCTTCCTACACAAAGAGGTCGCTTGAGTTCACTTTGTTCTTCATGTCGTACGGTCAAGTGTTCTAATGATGAAGCACAGGAGTCGTGTGTCTCGGTGTTGTGAGTTGTTATGCATAACAAGATAAAGAATGGCCAAGTAATGGGGATCGTGTGTCCTCTCCCACAATGTAAACGTTTTTTAAGGAACGTTGTGGGTTCGCGACGGCCTGAACGTTTTTAAAGGAACGTAGTGGTTAGCGACGGCCTGAACGTTTCTTAAGGAACGTTGTGGCTAGCGACGGCCCTGAACGTTTCCTAAGGAACGTTGTGGCTAGCGACGGCCTGAACGTTTTCTAAGGAACGTTGCGGTTAGCGACGGCCTGAACGTTTCCTAAGGAACGTTGTGGCTAGCGACGGCCTGAACGTTTCTTAAGGAACGTTGTGGCTAGCGACGGCCTGAACGTTTCTTAAGGAACGTTGTGGCTAGCGACGGACCGAACGTTTCCTAAGGAACGCTGTGGCTGGCGACAGCCTGAACGTCATCGAGGGAACGTTTTTGTGGGTGGTTGATATGCCCATAAAAAAAACAGCAACGTTTTGTTGTTCCTGATGTTGTATTTTGGAGATTATTCTATAATCATGTTTTTCCATCATTCGACGTACTGTTGGCCTCTCTCTCTCTCTCTCTCTCTCTCTCTCTCTCTCTCTCTCTCTCTCTCTCTCTCTCTCTTCCCACCTCTTCCTTCCCTTTATTCTCCTACTATAATCCAACCGTGTTCGATTTCTGATGATTGGCTAATTATAAAAATGGCCTTCATTTATCTCCCCGTATCTGTGTGTGTGTGTGTGTGTGTGTGTGTGTGTGTGTGTGTGTGTGTGTGTGTGTGTGTGTGTGTGTGTGGGAAAGACTTGAATACTAATCGTACTCTTTTTTTCTTACGAAGTTTGTCTTTAATTTCCTCAAAAGAGAGGAGGAGGAGGAGGAGGTAGACGATATTATCAACATCCATAACATTTTTCATCACAAGATTAAGACGAAGAGCTTCTACGCAGAGCGGGACACCTCCGCCCACCTTGAATACGGCTGGGAAATCTCTCTCTCTCTCTCTCTCTCTCTCTCTCTCTCTCTCTCTCTCTCCCTCTCTCTCTATTTGCGACACCTGACCAAAAAGTTCCGAACATCTGAGCGTCTTCGATAATTTACTGAACATCTGTAGAAATATTAATGATCATATTTGAGGTATTTTTTTCCTATGTTAGCTGAGACGGTATGGGCAACTGAAGCTCTAACAGAGGCTATATATATATATATATATATATATATATATATATATATATATATATATATATATATATATATTTTTTTTTTTTTTTTTCCAAAAGAAGGAACAGAGAAGGGGGCCAGGTGAGGATATTTCCTCAAAGGCCCAGTCCTCTGTTCTTAACGCTACCTCGCTAATGCGGGAAATGGCGAATAGTACGAAAGAAAGAAAGATATATATATATATATATATATATATATATATATATATATATATATATATATATATATATATATATATATATATATATATATATTCTAACGAGTCCACGGGGATAATGAAACACGATAAGTTTCCAAGTGCACTTTCGTGTAATAATCACATCATCAGGGGAGACACAAGAGAGAAATATAAGTCAGTTTTATACATCGAAGACACGAAGCTAGGAAGCCATTTGGTAAACATGCGATTGTCCAAGACAGACGAGCGTTTATAAACTTATCATTTTACAGATTTTATCATTATATATATATATATATATATATATATATATATATATATATATATATATATATATATATATATATATATATATATGCACATACACCCAAGCCTGAGCCAGGTAGCCATTTCATCGACCAACCCCCCCTCGGAGTGGATGAACAGCTGGGTAGACTGTGGACCGACTGCCGCAACCAAGATTCGAACCTATATACTCTCGACCCCGGGCGACCCGTGGAAATCCTTCACAGTTGGGAACACGAATCGCTACACACCACTGTGTAAAGTAATACAGCATTGCTGAACCTCTATAGAATTATCAATGAAGACATTTATCAAGACTGTTACTGAACGCTTTTAAATACATCACTGAGAAACTTTGAAAGGTATCACCAGTCATCCGTGGGAGCAGTACTGAACTCCTTGAAATATATTACTGAACCCCTTTATACTTATTAGTCACCTTATAGCACCATTGAGAATACTACTGAACCCCTTAACACTTATTATTCACCTTATAATACCATTGAGAATATTACTGAACCCCTTAACGCTTATTATTCACCTTATAGTACCATTGAGAATATCACTGAACCCCTTAACACTTATTATTCACCTTATAATACCATTGAGAATATTACTGAACCCCTTAACACTTATTATTCACCTTATAATACCATTGAGAATATTACTGAACCCCTTAACGCTTATTATTCACCTTATAGTACCATTGAGAATACTACTGAACCCCTTAACACTTATTATTCACCTTATAATACCATTGAGAATATTACTGAACCCCTTAACGCTTATTATTCACCTTATAGTACCATTGAGAATATCACTGAACCCCTTAACACTTATTATTCACCTTATAATACCATTGAGAATATTACTGAACCCCTTAACGCTTATTATTCACCTTATAGTACCATTGAGAATACTACTGAACCCCTTAACACTTATCATTCACCTTATACCATTGAGAATATTACTGAACCCCTTAACGCTTATTATTCACCTTAAAATACCATTGAGAATATTACTGAACCCCTTAATACTTATTATTCACCTTATAGTACCATTGAGAATATCACTGAACCCCTTAACACTTATTATTCACCTTATAATACCATTGAGAATATTACTGAACCCCTTAACACTTATTATTCACCTTATAGTACCATTGAGAATACTACTGAACCCCTTAACACTTATCATTCACCTTATACCATTGAGAATATTACTGAACCCCTTAACGCTTATTATTCACCTTAAAATACCATTGAGAATATTACTGAACCCCTTAATACTTATTATTCACCTTATAGTACCATTGAGAATATCACTGAACCCCTTAATGCTTATTATTCACCTTATAGTACCATTGAGAATATTACTGAACCCCTTAACACTTATTATTCACCTTATAATACCATTGAGAATATTACTGAACCCCTTAATGCTTATTATTCACCTTATAGCACTACTGAGAATACTACCGAACCCATTCTGAAGTATTAATGAACTCCTTTGAATCTATATATAACAAAACACTTTTGTGTGTATTGCTGAAACCCTTTCAAGATACAATTCAACCTTTAAAAGTATTTCTCTACACCTTTAAGAGTATTAATTTATACCTTAAAAAATATTACTAAAATCCCTTTAAGACTATTAATAAACGTTATACAAGGTATCACTGAATCCCTTCAAATACATTAACGAACACCTTTAAAGGTGTTGCAAAATCACTTTTGAGATGCTACTGAAAACCTTTCAAGGTACTGCTGAATCTTCTTATACTTTTATCTGACCTATTCAATGCTTCACCGGATCCTTTATAAAAGACTCTGATCACTTTTAATAGTATTACTGAACCTTATCAAAAGTAATACTGAACACTCTTAAAAGTGCTATCAACACTTTAATAGTAACTACTATAAACAATTCTGGATTTATTACTAAACAAATTCAAAACCTCTAAAGAACCACTTTAATAATATTACTGAACATCTTTACAAGTATAAGTGAACCCCTTCTTATTAAAGTATTAAATAAATAAAAATCATCATTGAATCTCTTTAAAAAAAAGTACAGCATTACTGAATACTTTTAGAATATTACTTAAATCCTTAAATTATATCACCAAACCCCTTTCAAAGTATCAATTAACACACCCCTGATCTACACCTCTCAAGTCTTTTTCATTTCTGTTCCAATTCTCTTCCTTGCAAGTGTGGCCCCCCCCCCCCCAACTCCTCCATGAATCGTACCTTTACTACATTCCAATTTAACCACTTCATCGACCGTATCAGTCACTGTCAAGTGGCATAAAAGCTTCAGTTCGTTGGATTTATGCTTCCCCGTCTCCCAAGCGAGGCGGTGGCACGGAAGACTAGAGCGAGCAGGGCCAGCCCATATGGGCCGGCCTTCTTCATACTCTTGGCCTCAAGGGGGAAAGTACAGATCAAGGCCACGGCTGGTGCTACGTGCTCGCCAGTCCTCATGTCGTCTGCTGCTACTAGAGGGGGGGGGGGGATCTGAGTCACCGTGGTGACCTTGACAAGATCTGAGCGGCCTCTGTGTGTGTGTGTGTGTGTGTGTGTGTGTGTGTGTGTGTGTGTGTGTGTGTGTGTGTGTGTGTGTGTCAACTGACGCACTCTGTTGCTTCAGCAGCAACAGGTGAAAGACGGACACAAAGGCTATGAAGAGTTACAGATGCTTAACGAAAGTGTCATGACGAATGGAGAACGTACGACACGAAACAACTGGAGACGTGACAGAGCAGAGCAAGACATACAATAGAGAAAAGGAAGACGTAATATAAGAACATACCACGATAACTGACGGGTGGAACGCCTCGCTCTGCTTTGGTCTCAACTGGATGAGACTGAGGAAAGACACACACACACACACACACGAACAATAAGCCTACGTTTGGTTCAGCTCAATGGCTTTACTTCGATGAGTTTTCAACCACTTCAACAAACTTCAGCCTCGACTCCGTCAGATTCAGGTGGTCTTCCAAAACACCACAGGAGTACCAAAGACCCTTACATCCCATCGCAACGCCAATTACTATTAACTTTCTTCCAAATAATAATCCCCATGTTTCTCTAAATGTTTCTCACACGCATTCTTTAAAGCAAATACCTGATCCACACATCCTCTACCACTTCTGAAACCACAGTGCTCCTACCTAATCTGATACTCTGTACCTGCCATTATTCTCTCAATACCATCCCATACAACTTACCATGTACACTCAACAAACTTATACATCTGTAGTTTGAATATTCACCTTTATCCCCTTTGCCTTATACAATAGCACATTATTCAATCCTGCCAAAACATCTTTTTATTCTTCCTAAAGTTTAATGATACTCTCTCACCCCACCTCTCATTGTCCGTCTTTTTCAACCCTTGCACCATCCTCTTGACCTCCAGCCGCTTTCTCTTATACAGCTCCTAGTCAATTGCACTCCTTCCCTTTAAGTATCGCCCAAATGCCTCTTTTTTTTCTTTCATCTACAATCTTTTCTAATCTGTCCACCTCCCACCTTTCGCATGTCATATGCATCACTCGCACATGCCAGTACTGCTCCCGTCAATACCTCACATTCATCACCCACTCACTCCCACTGCTTTATCTACTTTCATCTTTTGCCATTCTATACTCAATCGCAACTGGTATCTATTTTTTTTTTTTTTTTTTTACAAAAGCCTATTTTTCATGCTTACTTACTTTAACCACTCACTTCTCATCGACGCTGTTTTCTCTTTCCGAAAACCTCTACAAATCTTGCCACTTCCATCTCTCAGCAAATTCACATCCAAAAGTTTCTCTTTTACACGCAGACCATTTCTGCTCTTCACATACGTATGCTTGTCAAAGTTCCTTTTTTTAAACTAGGTATTCCTAATCACCAGTCCTTTTTCATAATATAACTCCATAAGCAGTTCACCATTTCCATTCATAACAATGAACACCCAATGCCCCCCCCCCCCAAGTATAACCTCAACTGCCATACTACTTACCTTTCCATTTAAGTCATCCATCACTAATACTCGGTCTCTTGCATCAAAACTGTTGACATACTCACTCAAATGCTTCCAAAACTCTAACCTCTCATTATCTTCTTTCTCATGGCCAGGCGTATAAGCACTAATAATCATCCATCTCTCACGAACCACTTCCATTCTCACCCACGTCAATCTCGAATTTACTTCTCAACTCTTTCACACGCTCCCACAACTCCTGTTTCATTCATTCCCGTCGCCACCCCGCCACACATGAAATAGCACTCCCATACCCCCGCGTGCGCGCGAAGTAGCGCTAGGAAAAGACAACAAAGGCCACATTCGTTCACACTCAGTCTCTAGCTGTCATGTGCAATGCACCGAAACCACAGCTCCCTTTCCAGATCCAGGCCCCACAAAACTTTCTATGGTTTATCCCACACACTGCACATGCCCTGGTTCAATCCACTGACAGCACATCGACCCCGATATATCACATCGTTCCAATTCACTCTATTCCTTGCACACCCTTCACCCTCCTGTATGTTCAGGCCCCGATCGCTCAAAATCTTTTTCACTCCATCCTTCCACCTCCAATTTGGTCTTCCGCTTCTCCTCGTTCCCTCTACCTCTGACAAATATATTCTGTTTGTCAATCTTTCCTCACTCATTCTCTCCATGTGACCATTTCAAAACACCCTCTCCTGCTATCTCACCATCTTTTTTTATTACCACACATCTCTCTTACCCTTTCATTACTTACTCGATCAAACCACCTCACACCACATATTGTCCCCAAACATTTCATTTCCAACACATCCACCCTCCTCCACACAACCCTATCTATAGCCCATGCCTCGCAACCATATAACATTGTTGGAACCACTGTTCCTTCAAACATACCCATTTTTGCTCTACGAGATAACGTTCTCGCCTTCCACACATTTTTCAACGCTTCCAGAACCTTTGCCCCCTTCCCCCACCCTGTGACTCACTTCCGCTTCCATGGTTTCATCCGCTGCTAACTCCACTTCCAGATATCTAAAATACTTCACCTCCTCCAGTTTTTCTCCATTCAAACTTACCTCCAAATTAACTTGTCCCTCAACCCTGTTGAACCCAATAACCTCGCTCTTATTCACATTTACTCTCAGCTTTCTTCTTTCACACTCTTTACCAAACTCAGTCACCAGCTTCTGCAGTTTCTCACCCGAAATCAGCCACCAGTGCTGTACCATCAGTGAACAACCGACTCACTTCCCAAGCCCTCTCGTCCCCAACAGACTGCATACTTGCCCCTCTCTCCAAAACTCTTGTATTCACCTCCCTAACCACCCCATCCATAAACAAGGAAAACATCCATAAACAAGGAAACGTTAAATACAGTATCAGCACTTTTATGTAATTACATCGTCAGGACTGAGCACAGACAGACAGAACCAGAACATAGCATACCAGCCGCCACTGAGCGGTGCAGGTAAATTCATTAAGAAACAAGTGGAGGGATTAGGGCACAGGTTACCCTCGACCTCAAGTTACAAACTCAGATTAACCTATGTTCTGGAGAACATATTTACACTTTTTCATTTATAAAGTTATTTACGTAAACCAACATTTTGATTCAAATCAATATTTCTACTGTGATAAGAGACGATTCAATCATATTTCTATCCACTAATGAGTTACTGTATGTGATCAGCTTAACACTATCCAAGTCGATTTGATGATCAAAGCCTTTAAGGTGGACAGATATTTCATCAGATTCTAGACCATACGTAACACTATTTTCATGCTACTTAACCCTGAGCTAAAGAACGTTACTAGTTAGACCTGTGTAAAACGAATTACACTCTTTACAGGGGACATTACACACACATCCCTTCTCAGAAGTTACAGAATTTTTTATAAGCCTATTCCCAACCGTATTATTATGAACGAAGCCTACATCAATATCAGATTATTTTAACAAAAGAAGAAGATTAAGCAAGTTCTCACAACAGCGCAATACCGAAAAGACTTTCCAACAAGATTACAAGCTGAATCAAGGAAATGTTTGCGAAAATGTGATATATAACCAATACCACAGATATGGCAGACTTACTTCATCAGTGAACGCTGGACTACATATTCGAAATACTCTAAGAAACATTGATGATGATATAGAACGTTTCACTTAACTGCGATGAGTAGAGCGGTAGCAAATACATGAACAGATATTTGAGGGTTTACGAAGTATCGCATCACATGCCAATAGATCTTTGTCAAACAACAAGAGCAGGATTTGACGGCACTGAACACAGATGAGGTCAGGTTAATCCTCGGCTCTCAGAGAAGTATGGCGAGTACAGGGAAGTATACTTTCAGCGTCACTGGTAAACGTAACGCTGTAGGCTACAGTAGTGCATCATGATTCGACCTAACGTGGTTTGATTCGACGTCTCACCGTGGGCACCATTAAGTCCTGGCCGGGCTGCCTGGCTCACGGAGGCTCGACCAGATTTGGTTGGATAAGTTCAACCAGCCGCACTGAGGGAACGGAGTGTAGAAGGTGAGCTAGATATATATATGAACATACTGGATTTCAGCTTCAACCTACCATATAAGGTCTCTCTCTCTCTCTCTCTCTCTCTCTCTCTCTCTCTCTCTCTCTCTCTCTCCTGGATCTCTGGCCCATTACATGGCACTATTTCTTCACCTCCACTCTTATCTCTCATGTACGATGTGCCAAATCCACATCCACCCCCCTTACCCACAACCAGGTATCACAGACATTTCTATGGTTTCCCCTGACCGCTCCATACGCTCTGGATCAGCCCGGCGACAGCACGTCATCCCCTGTATAACACATCTCTCCAATTCTTAGGCGAGATCTTGCCCAAGTTGGTTAAAGCACAGCGCCACATTTCACAGCTTCATTTTTACATAGAAGTTCATGAGTAGTTGCTTCGTAAATGAAGTCTTTTTTTTTACAGTTGTAAATCGTGAATATATATATATATATATATATACATCATGTGGACAGTCTTTTGTGTACCCATCGCCCTCTTGGATCGAGTTACCCCCTGCAGGCGGTATGGTGGCAGTCGGCTCCTATAGACGTCAATGTGGCAGATAAAGAAGCGTACAGTTGGTAATTTGATCCCAGGGGTGTGTGTGTGTGTGTGTGGGCTGGAGTCACGGAGGCTGTCGACGAGCGAGCAACCGATGACGGACTGTTGCCATGTACTTTGCTCAGTACCTTTTTTTTTTTTTTTTTAAGTCCCCCTTTTTTTTTAAGTCCCTTTTTTTTAAGTCCCCTTTTTTTTTTTTTTAAATTTCGTCTGTTCGCTGTTGTCTCTCTTTCGTCTGTCGGTTCGACGTTTTCTTTCCCCTGTCTGTTTACCGTTTTCCATCTTCGTCGGTTCAACGTTTTCTTTCCCTGTTTGTTTACCGTTTTCCTTCTTCGTCTGTTCAACGTTTTCTTTCCCTGTCTGTTTACCGTTTTCCATCTTCGTCTGTGAACGTTTTCTTTCCCCTGTCTGTTTACCATTTTCCATCTTCGTCTGTGAACGTTTTCTTTCCCCTGTCTGTTTACCGTTTTCCATCTTCGTCTGTGAACGTTTTCTTTCGCCTGTCTGTTTACCGTTTTCCATCTTCGCCTGTGAACGTTTTCTTTCCTGTTTGTTAACCGTTTTCCATCTTCGTCTGTGCAGTGTTTTCTCTCTTCGTCTGTCCAACGTTTTCTTTCTCCGTTTGTCTTCTGTTTGTTTACACCGTTTTCTCTCCTCGTTTCTCTTGCCATTTAGCTGTTGATCGGATTTCTTTAGTTGTTTCGTCGTTGTCTTTGTTCTATGCAGTTTGAGAAGATTCTATGTCAAATTTCTTCGTGTTGCTGTATATTTCTCTCGTATTCTCTCTTTTGGACTTCAAATATTCCTTCATTTCCGTCGTTTCTATCATACCAAGTAATCATCAATGTTCCCAATTCCATTTTCTCCGTACTTTTGATTTTCTTTCATCGATTCTCGTTTTTTTTTTATTCCATTTCTGCCGCTTTGGTCTGCTGCAGACCTCTCTCTCTCTCTCTCTCTCTCTCTCTCTCTCTCTCTCTCTCTCTCTCTCTCTCTCAAAGATGATGTTCCTGTCTCCAGTGCCTTCCTGAGGTCAGCCATGAGTCGTGTTGTTTTTGGTAACGTGTCTCGTGATCAGAGAAAAAAAAAAAAAAAAAAAAAGGACTTCCTGTGCCTCAAATTTCTTCGAAGCAGAAGAGAGAGAGAGAGAGAGAGAGAGAGAGAGAGAGAGAGAGAGAGAGAGAGAGAGAGTGGGGGGGAGGCACAAAGTTCCTTTGACAGTTGGTATGAATCCCTCTGGGCTGTTGCCCCCCTCACGCGCGGCCGTCGTCAGCTGCGGCAAAACCACTCATGGCAATAAATGAACCGCCCACGTCTGCATCATGTCATCATCATTGCATGGTGCGTGCGTGTGGACACACACCCACCTTCCGCTATACGGGGGGGGGGGGGGGGGGGGGTGTTCATGGCGGTCGAAGCTTCTTCTGAAACCGAAGGAAACGGAGAGAAATTCATCTTAATCCCATTTTCCTTTTGTCCGTCTGTTCCAAGGCGTACTGTAACGTTCCGTCTGTTCCACGACCTATTGTAACGTTCCGTTTATTCCAGGGCTGACTGTAACATTTCGTCTGTTCCACATCGTACTGTAAAGTTCCGTCTGTTCCACGGCTTACTGCAACGTTCCGTCAGTTCCACGACTTTCTGTAACTCACTGACTCATTTCCAGAGCTCATCTTCGTTATAATAACTCGGTCATCCTTGACTCAGTATATCCCTTTACGAAGGAAAAAACAGACAAGCCCCAGATCAACCCATGATGTAGACCTGTGTCATCTCTACAGCCCTGCGGCGTGAGAGTCACCTTCATAACACGATAAAGAAGCAAGCAACGTAAATGGCAACACAGGTCACATAATGTGGTCCCATCATACAGATATGTGATGATCTTACTCATTATCGTATTGGGGTCCGCAGTGAGAGACGGTGATATGTTCACTGAAACCTGCCGTGCACCGTGCCGATCCCCATTTACCCTGGTTATGGTGTCGACCATCTCCCGTGATATCCATATCCGCCGGGTCTCATCCCTTCCACCACCTTCGTCACGTCGTCCACTTTCCCCCTCCCGCAAGAGCTTCTCCAGTCTCTTAGTCTCAGTCTCTCTCTCTCTCTCTCTCTCTCTCTCTCTCTCTCTCTCTCTCTCTCTCTGTCTCTCTCTCTCTCTATCTATCTATCTATCTCTATCTATCTATCTATATCTATCTATCTATCTTCTGATGACGCCCTTCTCTCTTATCCTGCACACTTCGCCACTCGACATAAAGTCCCTAATTTTTGGTAATCATCAGGAATGTTCTTCTTTACTCTTAACCTCTCTCTCTCTCAACATTCCTTTCAACTTGTTTCTCTGTGTGTTCGCACCGCTCACCCTCCTGCTCTATAATATCTTCCTCGTCCATTGATACTTTCTCTCATCTTTCTCTCTTCACCCCACACTGTTTTTTTTGCAACTATTTTCTAATGCTCTTCTCATACATCTCTCTCCCCTCCTTATCTTCCTTTCCCCCCCCCCTCTCCTCATCTTCCTTTTTCCTCCTCCCTGACGCACTTGAAAGGTCTTATGATAACCTCCGTGAGGTCAAATCCTGCTTTAGAGGTGGCAAACAGTCACGTCTTCACTTAAGAAAGCTCGATTTGCGCTCCCTGCCTGGCCCCGCTGAGGGACGAAGTCAGCAAACCTTTCCCAGATAACTGGAGTGAGGAGCGAGCTTCCTCCTCCTCCTCCTCGGAGGAGGAGGAGGAGGATGAGGTCTGAGTGTTCATCAGGTGCCAGCTTAACCTCAAGGATGATGTGGTGGCCTTTGGCTCAGGAATCCATTCAGGCAACGTCCGGAAGGGTGGGTGGAGAGGAGCATCGAGCCAGCTACGCCTAACTTCATCTCTTCAACTACGGGAATTAGAGGTCTGGCTCTTGTTATGAGCAGGAGAGTCTGGGTGGGATGAAGACATATAGGATCTACCCGCAGGTGGGGGGACTGATGTGCTCCGGCTACGGCCGTGTTTGGCTTCATGAATTAGAGATGTGATGGGTCTTGGGGTGGGTGTAAAAGTGTCTTGATGAAACTCTGGATCCGTACTGGACTAGGGGGGGACGAGGAAGAATGGGGTCAGCCAGTCTGTGGTGAAGGGGAGAGGAGTTGAGAGAAGAGAGAGAGAGAGAGGAGAGAGAGAGAGAGAGAAGAGAGAGAGAAGAGAGAGAGAGAGAGAAGAGAGAGAGAAGAGAGAGAGAGAGAGGAGAGAGAGAGAGAGAGAGAGAGAGGAGAGAGAGAGAGAGTGGGGGGGACACAAAGTTCCTTTGACAGTTGGTATGAATCCCTCTGGGCTGTTGCCCCTCACGCGCGGCCGTCGCCAGCTGCGGCAAAACCACTCATGGCAATAAATGAACCGCCCACGTCTTCATCATGTCATCATCATTGCATGGTGCGTGCGTGTGGACACACACCCACCTTCCGCTATACGGGGGGGGGGTTCATGGCGGTCGAAGCTTCTTCTGAAACCGAAGGAAACGGAGAGAAATTCATCTTAATCCCATTTTCCTTTTGTCCGTCTGTTCCAAGGCGTACTGTAACGTTCCGTCAGTTCCACGACTTTCTGTAACTCACTGACTCATTTCCAGAGCTCATCTTCGTTATAATAACTCGGTCATCCTTGACTCAGTATATCCCTTTACGAAGGAAAAAACAGACAAGCCCCAGATCAACCCATGATGGTAGACTGTGTCATCTCTACAGCCCTGCGCGTGAGAGTCACCTTCATAACACGATAAAGAAGCAAGCAACGTAAATGGCAACACAGGTCACATAATGTGGTCCCATCATACAGATATGTGATGATCTTACTCATTATCGTATTGGGGTCCGCAGTGAGAGACGGTGATATGTTCACTGAAACCTGCCGTGCACCGTGCCGATCCCATTTACCCTGGTTATGGTGTCGACCATCTCCCGTGATATCCATATCGCCGGGTCTCATCCCTTCCACCACTTCGTCACGTCGTCCACTTTCCCCCTCCCGAAAGAGCTTCTCCAGTCTCTTAGTCTCTCTCTCTCTCTCACTCTCTCTCTCTCTCTCACTCTCTCTCTCTCTCTCTCTCTCTCTCTCTCTCTCTCTCTCTCTCTCACCTCGTCTCTCCTCTTTCGCATCTGCTGTTTTCTCTACGGTTCTCCGGTCACCTCTCTGCTTTCCCGTCCATTCATTTTCTTTTTCCAAAGGTCTCCTCCTTCATTTCTTATGCTCCGCCCCAACGCCCCTCTCCACGTACTTCCACTCTTCTTCTCTATTCCACCTTTTACTCTTCCCCCCCTCTGCTCTATCCCCCAATCCTCCTCCTCCTCCTCCTGCTGTCATCATCTCCCTGTCGTTATAGACTTCAGCACACAGCCTCACTGAACTGGAATTCACAGAGGAAGAATCAAGACTCCCCGACTTCCTCTACATAGCCGAACCTTTTCGATAACATGGGGCGAAATTCTTGGGTAGACGTATATTTCAGTTTCACTCCTTTTATACCGGAGTTTATGGTCCCCGAGGGGGGGAGAGTTCCTCCCCGAGAGGCTACTCCCGGCAGACGACGCACTCTGACTGCAAATTGTCCAATAAACTCACTTAGCCTTGCTCGAAAATGAGTCTCAGGAGGAGGAGGAGGAGGAAGGGGAGGAGGAGGAAGGGGAGGAGGAGGAGGAAGGGGAGGAGGAGGAAGAGTTTGTATGAGGCTTCATTTGTTGGACCTAAAACCCCTGGACCTCAAAAGGTTTAAGCTTAAAGAAAGAATGGCATCAAAGAACAAATACATTTCTGACGTCGCATCTCATGACTTCCTGACCGTGACGTATCCACGGGCCGCCCAGGGTCGAGCCCATAGGTTCGAATCCTGGTCACGGCAGTCGGTCCACAGTCAACCCAGCTGTTCATCCACCCCTACGGGTCGGTCGGGGTACCTGGCTCACTCAGGCTTGGGTATATATGTATACGTTAATGAGATGGCCTTGATTAGGGCCTCAGCTGGCCCTACCGTCTCGGATAACACAAGAAAAGAAAAAATATGTGAACGAAGCGTTTCGCTAGGTCAGGAACTGAATCCCGTCTCTGTCTGGACACTAAAGTATGTGGGGTGATAACAGAGGAGTATGTCATCCTTTATCTCACTGCTGGGCTGACAGTTTCCTCTGGTCTCGGGGCGGTGCAGTTCCAATGACCTCAAACTGTAGGGTGACCCCAAGCAGAAGGAGGAGGAGGAGAAGAAGAAGTCACAGCCCCACCACCTCCAGTTTGCTCTTCTCATCACGTCTGGGATTCTTATCCAGCTCATCTGCCATCAGGGCCGTATGCCCTCTTGCACTCACCCGCCCTCGCTCCTCCGAAAACACACCCAACCGCCTCACAAAAGTCTCCTGTGTGTGTATCCCTCTTGATTTTTCCTCTTCATCTGCAGGGGTACAATGGATCGCCTCCTCCTCCTCCTCCCCTAACATCTGCAGGAATATGTATATGAGCAATGGGGCGCCTCCTCCTCCTCCTCCTCCTCGCCCCGCAGACCTCCGTCTTCGCCAATGCACCTGCTTTCACGTAACCTGTGATGGTGACGTGGGATGAAATCCAAAGAACAGTGATTGTCCCTCGATCTCCGAGCTGGAGCTTACGGGAAGAGAGTTTGCCATCTCTTTACTCTTGTGAGTGCACACACACACACACACACACACGCATGCACATTCATCGACAAGCCCAATGGGGAGGATGAACAACTGAGTTGGCTATTGGACCCCCTGCCTCGCCTAAGATTCGAACCTAGACAGGCCCGGGCGTAAGCGTGTCTCTGGCTTTCATTAGACCTAGTGTAGATGAAGATGTTTAGACCGCGATGTGTTAGGGACACGACCAAGGACTATTACGACAACACCGAGTCCTATCTGTGTGTAGGATGCAGAGTCATGTAGGAAGGAAGGGAGCAGCAGTACGCCCACTACTTCCGGATATATCTATTCAAGCCGTTCGTGTATTGTCTCGTAACCGGATCCGAACGGATTCAGTACAGAGGACACAGGAACCGTAGGAAGAAGGCCTTGCATGCGGGACACATCTGTTGGACGTTAGTTAACAAAGAAGAAGAAGAAAGATCACAAGATCATGCTCCACTTATTATAACTCTCCAAGCCACTCTACGCACTAACTCTCCTATTTACTCTACACACTAACTCTCCCAACGGACCTACACTCACTACATCTCCCACTGTTACTCTCCTAACTACCATGCGCACACTGTAACTCTGCTAACTACCCTACGGTCGTTACAGCACTGCCAGTTCCTCTTCCCATACCGTGGCTCTAGAGGGCTCCATGCCTTCCGTCTGTGCTCGAACCTTTCAGTGTATTATCACATACCCTAGAGTCGTCTCCATGTTACACTCATCCCTCAGTGTGTTATCAGATACCCTGGAGTCGTCTCCATGTTACACTCATCCCTCAGTGTGTTATCACATACCCTGGAGTCGTCTCCATGTTACACTCATCCCTCAGTGTGTTATCACATACCCTGGAGTCGTCTCCATGTTACACACATCCCTCAGTGTGTTCTCACATACCCTGGAGTCGTCTCCATGTAACACTCATCCCTCAGTGTGTTCTCACATACCCTGGAGTCGTCTCCATGTTACACTCATCCCTCAGTGTGTTATCACATACCCTGGAGTCGTCTCCATGTTACACTCATCCCTCAGTGCCAACGCCTCATCCCCAGACCACAGTCACCCATCAACATCAATGCCTCATCATACATCCTTCATCCCCACATCACAATCATCCATCAACATCAACGCCTCATCATACATCCTTCATCCCCACATCACAATCATCCATCAACATCAATGCCTTATCATTGATCCTAATCTCCTGTACCTCCCTAATCCTCCGTAGCCACCAGACATGATTAGCTTTATTAGTATCACTCCAGAAAGAGGAAGGGAGGGAGAACATGTTAATAATACACGCGTGGGCAGCAACAGGGGAGGATGATGAAACAATATATCGGCCTAAGAAGCTTACGAGAATATCAGGTTTCATCATTTATATGCCTGGCTTCACACGAACACACGATCATGTTCACACTGATACATAGAAGGGGGTGAACAAAAGAAACAAACTCAGGGTTGGAGATGTCCATCTTTTATACGTAGAGTCGGGTTGGTTGATACACGAGACGTCCGCCTGCCTGGAATACCCAAGATGACTACATTAATGAGACGAGGAGATATACCTGCATTGCTTCCCTTGACGACGCTAATGTGAGTCTTACGAAGGGGCCGATAGATAGGATAGATAGGATAGATAGAAAGATAGATAGATATGAATAGACAGATGAGAGAATGTATTTTCATCTTAACTTCGGGAATCTCCTTGATAAAAAAAAGAAGACACAAAGATATACACACCCCTCGTTCGCAGGGGGCATATTCAAATAAGGCAACACACACACACACACACACACACACACACACACACACACACATCACAAAACCACGTTTACACCACACAACTATACACACTTCAGTCTCCAAGTTCCATTTCTAGCCATCCCTTACCCCTGTCCCCCCACTTCACACTGTCTCACTTCTTCTTCTTCCTCTCCTTTCAACTCCCCGTGTGTGTGTGAGAGAGAGAGAGAGAGAGAGAGAGAGAGAGAGAGAGAGAGAGAGAGAGAGAGAGAGAGAGAGAGAGAGAGCTGTGTTTCCAGACATGAAGCAAAAAAAGAAAAAAAAAAAAACGGTAGAGAGCAATAAAGGCCCAGACTTGATATGCACACGTTTTTCCCGTGACGGTAAAACCATCCAACACCAAAGAGTGAAAAAAAAAAAAGAAGTAAGAAAAAAATAGAAATTGTGAGAAAACACATCAGCGCAGGGAAGACAGAGACGGGAACAAATGACTCGCGTTACATAATTTTACACATTTGGAAACTTAAAGTTTGTCTCCGGTCGTCTGCCCTGTTTCCAGCTGGCCGTCAATGCGTGGCCTCTCCGGGCGCACGTAAAAAATGCGATTGGTAAGATACCATTACGTGGACTGCTGCGCCCCGGTGCGTCACTGACGTAGTACGCAGGGGAGGACCAGGGCTGTCCAACTCAAAGCCACAAAAGGTCCACATCTTGCCTTAGGCACACACCTGCACATCCCACACACCTGCACACTGCAACATACTGCACACCCTACACACCTGCACATCCCAACACCCTACACACCTGCACATCCCACACACTGCACGCCCCACACACACCTGCACACCCCAATACTAAACATACAATAATAATCTACCATCTAAAATGAACGTGACTTTCTGTATGAACAAACGACATACCAGCGAACCACAAGCACACGAGGGAGGACAGAGTCCTTCCTTGTCTACGTACATAATGAAGACTTTCGAGAGGGAATTCTGACACAGTGTAAACCCTCTCGCTTCTCAACGAAAGAGTGTATGTGCGTAAGTGCGTTGGGTGGTGAGTTTACATCTATACGTATCAACTGAAAGGAGGAGGAGGTGTCATTAAGGTCGTGTGGGTCAAGTTATAACCACCACCATACCATCTTTAGATATGTTACAGATAATCTTAAGACCACATACACTCCCACTGTCTATGTGGCCCATGTGAGAAATGTAGTTTGCGTGTCATATTCTAACCTCAGTATCAAGGCTGCATATTTTCGAGAGGTATTTTCCTTTTTTTCTCTCTCCACTCTGATTTTGTTTGTGGGTCTATCCATTTTGTTCACGAACAGATTATAAGCGTTAAGAAGCATAATTACAGAGTTTCAGAAACTTTGTCGACGGCATAAAACTCTTAATTAAGATATTAACTGGACCTTCTCGTTTTCTGTTCAACTCAAACTTGCGCAATGCAGGGGTGTCTCAACTGTGCGTGCTTAACTAAGTATAACTGTCGCATCTCTAGGATGAGGAGTATTATGACTTGATATTCAGTCAGGTATACTGGGACAAGCGAGGAAGAAGAGGCAATCATTGTCAGAAGTGCTAATCCTGCCTGTTTAATATGAATTAATCATTTTACAATCAAGAGATTCACTCACTAATCACTGACCATTTCAATCTAGCTTACAACTGTGGCAGGCATTGGACACATCACAGAGGTTCAGGAGGGACTAAAGTGTATGATCATAAGATACAGATATCATAGGACGTGTGTGTGGGTGGTGTGTCCTTGTTATCCCAAGTTGATCATTATCCTCAGGTGTGACATATCCTGGGAGTCGAGTTTTTCCTTCAGTACTTCAGTAGGTCCTGCCAGCATCTAATCAGGTACTGGCTCCCTGCTGCTAAGGGGAGTGTGTCATCAGTTTCACCTCCCTCAATCCGATTTCCTACCTTAAGTGAGCCCTTAAGCCAGCAGCTTTGACTTGGTTTATTGCCTTTTAGAGCCCAATCAGGTGCAATTCTGATGGTATCATACCAGCTGCCATTTACCATCCACTCTACACACCGAACACCTTATGTGACTCCGCTTTCGTTATCACACCACGTCCGGGTCATCAGTTTCCCCTTCACGTGTAACTTCGCTTCGTTACTCTGGGTCGGTCGCGAGCGCCTATTCACTTTGGGACAGACGGTAACAAAAACACAGGGTGAAGATGGAGATGCAACGAAGTAAATAATGAGGAGACACCACAGATAATATCGGACACTCCTGCGGAAGGGATAACTACAGGGACGTGAGACTGGGAGGGAATTTATTGGGATGGGAATACAGGAAGGAAGACGCTGCGGGAGGGATGGCTTTCAATGGGGCCCAGGGTGATCGACTGGGTGTTCTGTATCACAAAGCGTAATCATAAACAGAATTATGAACATGAGGAAGCAGAGAGTCTGGAGAGGTGGGACATATGGGGTTATGGGTAGGGGAAGTAGTATTGGGGTGTATGGGGTCATGGGTATGGGTGGTAATATTGGGGCGAATGGGGTTATGGGTATGGGGGTAATATGGGGGTGTATGGGGTTATGGGAATGGGGTGTATGGGGTCATGGGTATGGGTGGTAATGTTGGGGTGTATGGGGTTATGGGTAGGGGTGGTAATATTGGGGTGTATGGGATTATAGGTAGGGTGTGGTAATATTGGCGAGTATGGGGTTATGGGTAGGGGTGTGTTAATATTACGAGCACACAAAGATGGTCGTTATTGGGCGCGTATCTGGCAAAGTCTACAATATACTATACCACCTCATGATGATGGGACATGGGGACAAAAAAAAAAAAAAATCACCAAGATGGTGAGGCTAACTGATAAAGAAGAATGTGGATTGGAACACAGGACAATATCACATGATACACAACCAGGTCTAATCTTTGACTGGTGTGTTATTTGGATCCTCCTCAAACGGCCTTCATCCACGTATTCCCTCGCTGTATTTGATTTCAAGATAGCGCGCGCGCCTACGTCTATCACTCTTACGCTGTATGGACGATGCATTTAACGACAAAGTTGAACACGAAGGCAATGAAATCCATCAGGAAGCAATAGCAAAAGTAGTTTGTAAATTCAGTGGTGTAGACTGTCTGTAAGGATCACTGACACGTAGTCCTTACATTGATGTTCGTCACAGTTCATACATGGCTTGGTTGGTCTACAGACAACAATCATGCCAATTACTCAATGTATCAAATCCATTTATATGGCGCAATGAAATGTATACTTTCCCGTTTTCTTCATATCGACATGCAGCCAATCATACACATCTATACCGTTTTCTAGTGACGACTAAGTTTCATACCACTGGCTCACATGTGGTAGCAGGAGAACGTCAACATAGATAAACAATGGTTTCAGTCTCATAGTTTCGTGGAAGTACTGTAAATGTCGAAATGGAGATGCAAATATACATGACAAGTGGCAAGCGAGATGCGCCATGGTAAACTGTGGGACATAGAGCTTCCTTTCAAACTTTGCATGGCGCTTATGTGGTGTGTTCAAAACGTACACACATACACAATTTCCTTTTCGATCAAATCCCTCAAAATTTCGCACTATAACTTACAAGTGTACTACTAACCGTGTCACTTCTGTGTCCAGCGGCAATACATTTACGAACTCATGAGGGACGTAACATCGATTGTGTGGTGTATATATATATATATATATATATATATATATATATATATATATATATATATATATATATATATATATATATGGCGTCAGATCTCGCTATCATTACTATAATAACTACCACGTGAAGAAAAGATATGGGAGAAAAAGAAAACACAGCGGGTGGATCTGGGGTGTCCGCTTGGGATCTGGGAGTAGTGGAGAGGGGGGGGGGCATTCTTTGGGGGGGGGGTTAAGTCTTGGGGGGTTGGGTGGGTGTTGCGGGGGAAGGGGGAAGGGTTGTGTGGGGTCCTGGGGGGGGCCAGGGGGGTGGAGTGGATCTCGAGCGTGGTTACGAGTGGCTTTCAAATATGTCATCTTGTTCCTTCCCTTCCACTGAAAATGGTAATCCCATAATAACACACTCAAAAAAAAAAAAAGGAGAAAATGAATATATATATATATACAAACCTCAGCCCACAAGAACCCATAGGTTTCGTAATTTCCAGCAGCATGTCTGCCCCACGAGTGAACGGCGCTATCACGTTTCTTCCCCGAGACAAGTGAAGCGTCCACATATTGAAGCCGACGTCTCTCGAATCTATACTTTCCATTCAATCTAGAAGTTGCGACCATTTTTACCCCGTTTTCTCTCCCGCTACACCTACCTGCTAGGTCGTATAGCTGTCCTACAGGTGTCTGTGTGTGTATATATATACGTCGAGTCTGTATTTCATTTGTTTTTTTTCTTCCTGTGAGACTGGTTAAATCACTGGGAGGTTGCTTCTTGCGGTGTTAGAAATGCCGTGCGACCCTTGAGCAAGACGGTACGACCCTTGAGCACGGCGGTACGACCCTCGAGCACGGAGGTACGACCCTTGAGCACGACGGTACGACCCTTGAGCACGACGGCACGATCCTTGAGCACGACGGTACGACCCTTTAGCACGGCGGTACGACCCTCGAGCACGACGGTACGACCCTTGAGCACGACGGTACAACCCTTGAGCACGACGGTACGACCCTCGAGCACGACGGTACGACCCTTGAGTACAGCGGTACGACCCTTGAGTACGATGATACGACCCTTAGGTATGGTGGTCTGGCCACCTGACCTTTTTAAAAAGGTCGAGTGAAACAACAACCCATGGGTCGCACCCTCATTATTAAGGGGTCGTACCGTCGTGATCAAAGGATCAAGATGATAATATGTGCCTCCCGCAGCCGACATCGGTAGAATAGTGAAGTGACTCAGTAGACAGAGCAGACCCTCCCCGTCTGTCTCCACGACAGGTGAAAATCTTAACACAGGTAAGCTGCTCATGTCTTCCGTTGACGATGTATGCCAATGGGTGGTTCGTCTGGAGGCTGTTGCTCTTATGTTCAACGTCCTTTTAACGTAATGTCTAGTCACTCAGTGGTGTTGCAAGCTCTATCACAGTCCCTGACCCGCTGCATCGGATCTGACCTTAGGTACGCGTATGAGTTGCTTTGAATAAATACGAACCATCGTGTCCTGGAGAAGGACTTCACACACTAAGGTCTCATGTTATGATGACTTAGGTTTAAAGATGTCATCTTGCCACCATTATTATGTGGACAAAGAAAGGTCGGGGAAATTTTTCTGGTATCCGAAAATCGCTTTTCTTCTTCAAAAAAAAACTCTTAAAATTCAGGGAATTCTCGACGTCGGGAGCAGCGTCCCTGTAACGTGAGCCTCACTGGATCAACAGACCATGTGTGAACCTCCAGTCTACCTTCCTTTCACCGGCTCTCACTCCCGCCCAGGAGCCTCTACTGCCTTTATTGCATTTCCTCATTCTCAACACCATTATCCCCTCCTGCGTCCACTGATCTCCATCACTATCCCTCCCCCCGTCCGCTGGTCTAACCACCACGATCCCTCCTTCGTCCACTGGCTTCAACATCACTATCCCTCCTCCGTCCACTGATCACCCTCACTATCCCTCCTTCGTCCACTGGCTTAACCATCACTATCCCTCCCCCGTCCACTGGTCTAACCACCACGATCCCCCCTTCGTCCACTGGCTTAACCATCACTATCTTTCCTCCGTCCGCTGGTCTAACCAACACGATCCCTCCCCCGTCCACTCGTCTAACCAACACGATCCCTCCTTCGTCCACTCGTCTAACCACCACGATCCCTCCTTCGTCCACTGGCTTAACCATCACTATCCCTCCTCCGTCCGCGGGTCTCACCAACACGATCCCTGCCCCGTCCACTGGTCCCCACCATCGTCGTCCCTCCCCCTATCCTCCTATGCCTTGTTCCTCACTTCATATCCAGACGCAGTTCTTCCCACCCATAATTCGCTCCTCACGAGACTCACGGCGGAGGGAGTGGGGGAGGAGGTGACTGGCGCCCACGACGCCCCCTGGGGAGACACACACTCGTAAGTGGCATGTGTCATGCTTTCATTACGCTCCCTCCCGCTCCAGAAACCCGAGTGGGTTTTTCATGCCAAGGGGAAGACGCGCCGGCCATCCTGCTCCAGTCGCTCCGAACGTAATAAATTATTCTTATGTTCTCTCTCGGTGAAGAGAGAGAGAGAGAGAGAGAGAGAGAGAGAGAGAGAGAGAGAGAGAGAGAGAGAGAGAGAGAGAGAGGACCGCGCGGAGACCTGGACGCTCTCGCTGAGGTAGGGGGAAAAATATCCTTCGCGTCCCTGTCTGGACGAGGAATTCTGCGAGTAAGTTCTGATCACACGAACACCATACAGTACCTCCATCGGTGAGGCTCGAACCCCTCAACCACCGACAGGGTGTAAGGTGAGATCACCGCCGCCACCTAGAATTCACGAGACTGGTGTTCCAATAGCCTTTATTAAGTTCCTAATTCCTGTGTGCAACTAACCGTCTAAGAATGGGATTACCCACAACAGGCAACGTAACATCTGCTTGCCAATCCTCAGTAAGGGTTGTGGGGTAAGCCTCCTCGCACACCTATGTGACCTCCGAAGCCGGGAACTATGACTGTAACTTGACAACGGATTAATTCATAATGCGTGGCCGGGAGGGGGGTTAGTCATCTGTAACCTATCTGGATCCTTGAGCACTTGGTCATTTCTCAAAGCTAAGCCTAGGCTGAACGATGATCCTCCCCCTCTCCTCCATGGTGGTTGACCTGAATCTCATAGACTGCTTGTTTGGGTTCTAAGCTATCAACTACCACGGTCATTAAGGCCGCCAACGTATGCTACTGAATCCACCAACCGAAATATCTTTTAACACAACAAACACTCTCACTATGCATGTGGCCCATGTGAATAGCGTAGCATGACCGAGCAACTTTATAATTGTGACTGTGTTCATCCATTTCTGATACTATTTTTGTGAGATGTGTTTTATGTTTTGTGTTGTCGTTGTGGCTCAGCTCGCGTACTTCGGGTGGCTACTCTTCTCTGGATTCTCTCACTCCAATCTTTTGCTTCTTTGGTGGGGTGACCAGACGAGCTCGAGAGGAGGCATGATCCACTGACAGTCTAATATTTGATGTAAAAAGTATACCAAACATTTCCGGATTCATCTATTGAAATGCAACGCTAATATTTGCCAAAAGACAGTTTGTTTCTTTCTTAGTTTCATTAATATGCTGCTGTAAAGACAGGTTGGGCACCAGGATGGGCACACACACACATATTCCTGTAGTTTCTTCTCTCTAAGTGAGAAATTAATCCACCCGAGGCACTCATAAACTGTGTTCCATTCTCATTACCTTGCACTTACTTGTATTCATCTTCATTAACCATTCACCATCCCAACTTTGGAATATGTCCAGGTCCCTGTGTGAGTTCATGCAGTCATCGTCTTTATCTGTCTCATGACTCTGGCATC
Source organism: Panulirus ornatus (assembly GCF_036320965.1). Classification (NCBI taxonomy): domain Eukaryota; kingdom Metazoa; phylum Arthropoda; class Malacostraca; order Decapoda; family Palinuridae; genus Panulirus; species Panulirus ornatus. Next base: position 13,697,463 of record NC_092232.1, read on the forward strand.
ATCTGCAAACACGTTCAAGTAAAAGTCCAGTCCATAAGGCAAGTTATGCACACAGACCACAAATAGTATTAAGCCCAAGACTGAACCTTGCGGCACGCCACCTGTGACCCCAGCCCATTTTGAGAATGCTCCCCTCACCTGTTTCCTTGACTCCTAACCTCTGGTGAAGTTTTCTATCCAGTCAAGGCGTCTACCCCTTATTCCTGCCTGTAGCTCTGGCTTATTAGTAAATATCTGTGGAGGCACCTTGTCAAAGGCTTTCTGGCAGCCTAGGAAGGCAAAGTCTACCCATCCAACTCTTTGATCTGAGATGGCGCTAATACCGTCATGCGATTCTCAATGCATGACCTAGAATTTCCTTGAAATCAAGTGGTCTCCCACTGTGATAAGTTCCTCCTTTGCAATTAGTCATTAATTTCCTTTATGATGACTTTTCCCCTGTGTTTTACAGACCTTCTGTTTTCAGTTTAGTCGCGACATTTGTCCTCTTCCACATGGTTGGAGCAGCAACACCCTCTAGAGACATACACTATTTCTAGTGGTTCCTTCAGCACATACAGGGAGACTCCGTGTGGATCACCAGTCTTTTGTGGGTCGCCTTGTATCTGAGTTCCCTGATCTCGTCATTTCTATCAACTTAAAACGTGGCTTCCGTTCACCACATACCCGATTCATCACCCCTCAATAACTCTTCCCTACGAATCCCTCAAGTCTGATTAGATGCTCTTTAATTAACAACTTGAGAATGATGAACTTATGGATAGAGTTTTGGAATGACTGGTGACGTGTCCACAATACTCTCTTCAAAGTTCTTCCGTGCCCCTCTCTTTACGTGCCTGTAATCGTTTCTTACATTCTTGTATCCTTCGTTCGTCAACAGGGTGGCAACAGAGTCATCTATATCTCTACGTGGTTAGGTTTGAGCTCTCTCGCTCTCCGTTATTCTCCGTTGATCCACGTCTCTCTCTCATTCTCGACTTTGCTCTTCTGTTTACATCCAACGGTGTTCATTTTCTGGATCCTCCACATAAGATTTTACAGAAACTTTGATATCACTAGTCCATACTCTTGGTGTTGAATTTCACTGTCCTGCTTCACATTTTGAAAGAGCTTGATCACTTCTACGTGGCTGTTATGATTATATTTCCTCTTTGGGTTATGACCCTCTCCCCTCCCCTTCCCCCACCTCCTACCCCCATCTCCTCTGATCTTTCCTCCACTGATTCCCCCCCCCCACCCCCCTCCTCTTATTTTCCCCCCCCCCCAACTTCTTACATTCTCTTCAGTTACGTGATGAAAACCAATCATTGGATATATGATCACTTTTTCCAATTGATGAATTAGGTTTGACATGTTTCATGTGTGTGTGTGTGTGTGTGTGTGGTATTTCGGGAAGAGAGAGGATGGACACGTGTTCACAAACTACGCTTTCTTAGAATCTAAAAAAAAAAAAAAAAAGGAAAAAGTAAGACGTGTATCTTATGATTAAGGTAAAGTTCCTCATGCATATATGTAAATATGTAAATGCACGTGTTTACTAGTCAAGGGACCAACAGATCTTGCGCACATAAATGAGATTAAATCTCCCCCTGGAGGGGGGGGGGAGGTGCTATTTCATGTGTGGCGGGGTGGCGGCGGGAAAAGATGAAGGCAGTACGTATGAATATGTACATGTGTATATATGTATATGTCTGTTGTATATGCATATGTATGTATACGTTGAAATGTATATGTACGTGTGTGTATGGGCATTTATACATGTGTATGTGGGTAGGTTGAGCTATTCCTCGTCTGTTTCCTTGCGCTACCCCGCTGACGCAGGAGACGGCGATTAAGTATAATAAAATATAAATACATATACATTTTATATATATATATATATATATATATATATATATATATATATATATATATATATATATATATATTGGGTTAAGGAAGCCTGGAAGGTGAGCCAATTACTGTTTGCAGATGACATGTTCTCGAAGATATATATATATATATATATATATATATATATATATATATATATATATATATATATATATATATATATACATATGTGTGTGTGTGAGTGTGTGTGTGTGTGTGTGTGTGTGTGTGTTCGCGCCACCAGGCTCCGTCTCCAGGAGATTACACCGGCAGTGGAAAGTCACCTTGGCGAGGGTATATATCACTGGCGCTACACATACATACGGTTAGTCCCACCGCTCATGTACACCCCAATGGCTACTACGGCCGTGTACAGAGGAACCCGCCACGTACACCGATGACGTGATGTGACGTAGCTGTAACGTCGTAAGGGACACACACACACACACACACACACACACACACACACACACACACACACACTAGGACGACCCTGGTCTAACCATTAGCGGAAGCTGATTCGCTTCCTCGTACATTTCTACCACGTACGTTGCAACCTGAGTCCCGATCTGTTGCACGTGCAACCTGAGAGCCCCCGAGCTGTTGCACGTGCAACCTGAGAGCCCCCGAGCTGTTGCACGTGCAACCTGAGAGCCCCTAGCTGTTGCACGTGTAACCTGAGCCCCCGAGCTGTTGCATATGCAACCTGAGAGCCCCCGAGCTGTTGCACGTGCAATCAGTCTGATAGGACGGTCTACGAGCGATCGGCAGCTCTTTAAGATGTTGGGAGACGGGAGTACCACCTGGATGGTGGTCATGGGCTACGAGAGTACGTACGTAGTACCACAATAGGGCAGGCGGAGGATCTGGTGTGTAGAGGGAAGGCGTGGGTCGCTACAGCAGCAGGAGGGAGGGAAGGAGAGAGGGAGAGAACAGTGAGGAGGTGACAACTCCTCCTCCTCCTCCTCCTCCTCCTCACACCACAGCTGTCGGTACTGATTGACATCCACAGATACCCACTCACCTACACCCGTCATGCCCATCAACACCTGTCGTCACCCTCCAACACCCGTCACCACCCACCAACACCCATCATCACCCACCAACACCCGTCACCACCCACCAACACCCGTCACCACCCACAACCAACACCAGTCGTCACCCTCCAACACCAGTCATCACCCACCAACACCAGTCGTCACCCACCAACACCCGTCACCACCCACCAACACCCGTCACCACCCACCAACACCCGTCACCACCCACCAACACCCGTCACCACCCACCAGCACCCTTCACCACCCACCAACACCCGTCACCACCCACCAACACCCGTCACCACCCACAACCAACACCAGTCGTCACCCTCCAACACCAGTCATCACCCACCAACACTCGTCACCATCCAAAACCAACAACAGTCGTCACCCACCAACACCCGTCACCACCCGCCAACACCCGTCACCACCCACCAACACCCGTCACCACCCACAACCAACACCTGTCGTCACCCACCAACACCAGTCATCACCCACCAACACTCGTCACCATCCAAAACCAACACCATTCGTCACCCACCAACACCCGTCACCACCCACCAACACCCGTCACCGCCACGGCAGGAATGGGGAACACTGTGGAATTATGGGATGATGAGATTACCTGCCTGGAACACGTAGGCCTTGTACCAGGTGAGGCCTGGTGTGCACGGTAATGATGTGTGTGTGTGTGTGTGTGTGTGTGTGTGTGTGTGTGTGTGTGTGGAACTCGAAAAAAAACTTATAATCTCGGGTAGCAAGTGCACTTCAGCCATGCCCAAAAGTTATGGAATATCGATGAAATTGAATCTGGATTCATATATGCAGCGAACTTCCCCCCTTTTTTTCCCCCTCACAAAACTTCGTACTTGAAGAGAGGAGATTCGTGGAGGCGTTGGGTGTGTGTGTGTGTGTGTGGATAGATGTGGTTACCACGGCGACGTGGATGATGGCGGGGGCCGAGAGGGCCGAAGGTCGGCCTTTCGCCACTGTGTACACGGAGGAGGAGGATAAGAAGCCGCCACAGAGGCAAAGTGACGGGATAAGGATGGGGAAGAGAGGGGGAATATGGAATGAATTAAACAAAGGCTGGAAAAATGAAGATGGTGAAGGCATGTCTTAGAACGCTCTGTTAAGTATCTACCCCAAGACCTGCGGTAGTCTAAGACCAGTGAGGATCTACCCCAAGACCTGCTATGTCTAAGACCAGTGAGGATCTACCCCAAGACCTGTGGTAGTCTAAGACCACTGAGGATCTACCCCAAGACCTGCTATGTCTAAGACCAGTGAGGATCTACCCCAAGACCTGCGGCAGTCTAAGACCACTGAAGATCTACCCCAAGACCTGCTATGTCTAAGACCAGTGAGGATCTACCCCAAGACCTGCGATAGTCTAAGACCACTGAGGATCTACTCCCAAGACCTGCGGTAGTCTAAGACCACTGAGGATCTACCCCAAGGACTGCGGTAGTCTAAGACCAGTGAGGATCTACCCCAAAGACCTGCGGTATTCTAAGACCACTAGAAGATCTACCCCAAGGCCTGCGGTAGTCTAAGACCACTGAGGATCTACCCCCAAGACTTGCGTAGTCTAAGACCGCTGAGGATCTACCCCAAGATTCGCTTACTCTTACGACCACAAAGGATCTACCCCAGGACCTTCTCATCACACTGAGACTCCTGAAGAGCTATTCAAAGACTCAGCCTACGACCAACGAAGAGAAGATCTACCGCCAGACTAACTGTCATACCACAGAAAAGACCCACTTGGAGATCCACTCTAATCGGAGAAAAAAAAATGTTCTCTACCTTCGTAACCTCCTTACCGTCTCATTCAAATTAATCATATCAGCCGCATCATCTCGCTGGGGAAGACATCCACTGAGCACAGACACATCTCTACCCTTTAAATGGGATCTGTCGACGAGGAAGATACCGTCTGCAGGGGAAAAAAAGGAAGGCTTATCTTAATCCCAAATATGATTACGTGGAATCTTGTCGTAACTGTACGTCTCCAGCATCTACCACATCTGCAACAACGTCTCCAGCATCTGCCACATCTGCAACAACGTCTCCAACATCTACCACATCTGCAACAACGTCTCCAGCAACTACCACACCTACAACAACACCTCTCCAGCAACTACCACACCTACAACAACACCTCTCCAGCATCTAACACACCTACAACAACAACGTCTCCAGCATCTGCCACTCCTACTACAAGAACGTCTCCAGCATCTGCCACATCTGCAACAACGTCTCCAGCATCTGCCACTCCTACTACAACAAAGTCTCCAGCATCTGCCACATCTGCAACAACGTCTCCAGCATCTGCCACTCCTACTACAACGTCTCCAGCATCTACCACTCCTACAACAACACGCCTCCAGCATCTACCACACCTACAACAACGTCTCCAGCATCTGGCACACCTACAACAACGGTAAAAGTTCTTGGTTGTTGTGTAAGAGAAGGTATACCGCGACGGGGGAACAAGACGACTTGGCACACAAACGTTAACATTAATTTCGTCACTCGGACGTCAGGTGTTGGCGGGGACTCTCGACACCAGCTATAGACCTACTCTGATGGAATATTTCGACGCTGGAGGAGGAAGAGGAATAGGAGGAGGAGGAGGAGGAGGAGGAGGAGGAAAAGTAGGAGGAGAATGAGAAGGAGGAGGAGGAAAAGTAAGAGGAGGAGGAAGAGTAGGAGGAGGAGGAGGAGGAGGAGAGGGAAGACGAGGAGGAGGAAGAGGTGAAGGGGGCGGGGGCGGTGGCAACAGGGCCGCGGATCAACACCACCGGCTACAGCAACACGCAAGCTACTCCTGAGCCTGGCGGATCCTGGCCAAGATGGAGGAGGAGGGCCAACCTCCAGCATGTCGTCCAGACGCGATGCTCTACGAACTCACACTGACAAGAGTGTGAGAGATCTCGAGCTGGGAGGTGAGGTGTGGTGCGAGGAGGAGGAGGAGAGAACACAACGAGGGAGGAGCTGTGGGAGGCTAGGGTAGAAGAAGAGGTTAGGCTAGGGGAGAGAACCGGAGGAGGGTGAGGGAGGTTAGACCAGGGGAGAGTTCCGGAGGAGGGTATGGGAGGTTAGACCAGGGGAGAGAACCGGAGGAGGGTATGGGAGGTTAGACTAGGGGAGAGAACCGGAGGAGGGTGAGGGAGGTTAGACCAGGGGAGAGTTCCGGAGGAGGGTAAGGGAGGTTAGAGTCGGGTGAGAGAGGAGGAGGAGGAGGGTAAGGGAGGTTAGAGCAAGAGACAGAACGGGGATTCGATAAACAATAAGTGAGAGTGAAGGATGAGAGGAGAATAAGCCTAAATGAAAGACGTGAACATGCCTTACCTGACGAGTGAAAAAGATATGAAAGCCATGGCAAGAGACAGACCAACACAGCTAATGCTGAGAACAACTGTGTGTGAGGCCTGAAGGACAGGCCAGCAGAGATACAGCTGGACACCCAAGGTATACGATCGGGTCCATCCCATTAATAGAACAGGAGCAAACCAGAACTTAGGATCAGAACCGACGATGCATTAATGCACCCCAACACATCGCCTCCTGATCTATAGACGAATAAAGAACAAAATTAAAACAAAATCAATCAATAACAAGGTTCAGGCGAGGTCCAGCAAAGAGTCATCTCCACTCCCTCTTTCGTTCGTCGGCAGCGCGCCTCACACTTCAAAACATGACAAGCTGACACTAGGAGACATCTCCTATGCCAAAAGAAGAACCACACCTTTAGGTGTAACGTACTACTCCAGGGAGACCGTCTCCCTTCGGGAATGAATGAATTCTTCTACTCCACGACAGCCAATTACTTTTGACAGTACCGTGAAAGCATCATTACGTGGAGAACGTCACGCGAATAGCCTGAATTATTTGGACATTCAGTTATGCAACGGAAGGTGACAGCAGTGCATTACGGTGAAGGGAGGACACTGACTTGCTGTACTGCCTTTTTCCTGATCACTGCTGAAACGCTTTTTTGTTTCAGAACAGAGATAAACACACCCGACTCACATCTCAGTAGCTGTATTGTGTGTGTGTGTGTGTGTGTGTGTGTGTGTGTGTGTGTGTGTGTGTGTGTGTGTGTGTGTGTGTGTGTGTGTTATTCGTTTGTCTCTGAAAGACTTGCATGGAAACGCTTCTTTTTCCCTTCTTTAGCAGTTTCGTAGTTAAATTCTCAGGTCGAGAGACTCATTCTACACAGGAGGGAAGGAAGATCACTGCGTCCAAATCAGTAAGATAATCCAGCTCTATATAATCACTTCGGTAATCAATCTCATTGTAATCATTAAGATAACCCAGCTCACTATAATCCGTAAGATAACCCAGCTCATCATAATCGGTAAGATAATCCAGCTCATTATAATCCTTAAGATAATCCAGCTCATCATAATCGGTAAGATAATCCAGCTCATTATAATCCTTAAGATAATCCAGCTCACTCTAATCGGTAAGATAACCCAGTTCATTATACTGCTTAGTCGTGTTAATCTCGTTCCCTCGAGTCCTCATTATATCTTGGCTCACCTGGGGAAAAAAAAAAAAAAATGACATGAAAATCGCATCCATTTGTTTTTTACTGGAATACGTCAGCGCAAAAAAAACCTTCGTGAGGCTTCAGCCTACTGAAGTGTCATGGCTGAAGTTCTCGAGGAGGAGGAGGAGGACAACAACAGAGGCACTATACACTACAGGAACGCTAGGGAGGGGCCGAGAGAAACTGAGGAGACATACCTCCCCCTCGCCTTCACCTTCACCCTCGAACATACTCTGATATATCTGTGCGGAGGGAAAGAAAATGGGGGGGTGGAAGGGGTGAGGGAGGTATATCCTCAGCTTTATGGTGTGCAATCATGGGAGTTTCCACTTGGCCAAGTCACCCTCCTATATTTCAAACCAGCGCGTCCATTATCGTCCACGACACCTTGGTGGATAGACTCGAATATAATAATATCAGGCGCTTCTGAATCGTCGGCGCCGGCGTGTTCATCCTCATGTGTCCCGCGTCTCGGGATGACGGCACGACTGTCGCGAGCTAATGACAACAAGAGAAGAAGGAAAAGAAGATACGAGGGAAAATATGAAGGAAGGCGAAATACGACGAAGCCATTTTTCAGTACGATTCGTATAAGATACGAGGCAGCCATATGACTGGGGATGAGTGGGATTCTGGAGTGGGTTAGTGAGTGTTCCGTGTGTGTAGGGAGGGTGCGAGTGTGTGGTGACGTGAGAGTTGCTGAGTGTGTGAAGAGGTATGGTGCGAGAGTGTGGTGACGTGAGTGTTGCTGAGTGCGTGGAGAGTGTGAGTGTGGACGAGTGTACAGATCAGGGTATAGAGAGAGGGTGTGTGTGTGTGTTGATCTGAGTGCTGCTGAGTGTGTGGAGGGTGTTAGTGTGGACGAGCGTACAGATCAGGGTATAAGGAGGGTGTGTGTGTGTGGTGTCGTGAATGTTGCTGAGTGTGTGGAGAGTGTGAGTAAAGACGAGTGTACAGATCAGGGTATAGGGAGGGTGTGAGTGTGTGGTGTCGTGAGTGCTGATGTGTGTGTGGAGGGTGTTAGTGTGGACGAGTGTACAGATCAGGGTATAGAGAGAGGGTGTGTGTGTGTTGATCTGAGTGCTGCTGAGTGTGTGGAGGGCGTGAGTGTGGACGAGCGTACGGAGAATCTGGTTATCGCAGAGTGCGTGAAGGTTCGAGTACCGGTACGTGCGTGAAGGTGGTACTGGTCTGGTTGTGTTGTGGTGTGCGGGGTCAAGTGGCTTGGCTGGGTGATTATGGAGACCACTTCCTGAAAGGACGAGTGTTTGCAGGTGCACGTGAGAGTCATTTGTCTGAAGGCACCATTAGTGACGAGCGAGGGAGAGGAGGAGGAGGAGGAGCACAAAAGCTAAAGAAAAGGAAAATACATCATAAGGAATACCTCGGGATCTTCGAAAACACAGTGGGCTATCTCTCTCGGAAACTCTCCACAGACACACATACTCTATCTCTGTGAACTGGTGCCATCAGCAGTGCCTTCATGGAACTCGTCTGACCTCTGGAGGGGGGCGGGCCATAAACTGGCTTGGCTCGTCCTCGACGCCGAGACAAAGATCGCTGACCTTTCTTTCTTCTTCTGTTGGACATTCACACTAGGACGATCGAAGGACTCACGACCTACTCCATGGACTGAGGTAATCAATCCAGCCAAACCCAAGAGAAGGATCGGCCTCTTGACGCTATGTATACAGTTCTCTTGTACTGGTATGTACAGGTTAAATACTGGTTGGTAGTGTGTGCGTGTGTATATATATATATATATATATATATATATATATATATATATATATATATATATATATATATATATATATATATATATTCACATATATACAAAAACAATTCTCTATCTATCGATCTATCTATCCATCTATCTATCTCTCCAGAGAATAAGGCTTATGCACGAGTAAGACGAGAGGACGGTGAGTGGTTCCAAGTGTAGGCGTGTCAACGGCAGGGGTGTGTTTGTGGATCGGGCGGTGATGGAAATTGGTAAGAGGGTCATGAAGAAAAGGACGGGTCTGCAGTCTGAGGCAGATGGTTGTTGGGGGGGCTGGGAGGTGACTCAGATGCTATTTGCTGATGACGCGGCCCAAGTGACAGATTCGAATGAGAAACTGCAGAAGCGGGTGTTTGAGTTCGGGAGAGTGTATGAAAGAAAAATGCAGAGGTTGTGTAAATATGAATGAGAGTAAGGTTATTAAGTACAGCTGAGGAAAAAAAAAAAGTGGGTTGGTGTGTGAGTTTGAATGGAGAGAGCCTAAAGGAAGTAGAGCGTTTTAAATATGTGGGAGTGGATACGGCAATTGACAGAACCATGGGGAGTTAAAGTAAGCTATAAGGTGTGTGAGGAGACGAAGGTTCTGGGCGCTCTGAGTACTGTCTGGGAAGAGTTCACCTGTCTATGGATTTGATGGAAGGAGTTAATGATCATGATGGACGGAGAGAAAGGATAATGGATTAGGCAAGCAGTCAGGTAGTTAAGGAATTACAAAGGTAAGTAGGTGAGCAGACAGACCTAAATTTAGACTCTTAGAAAGTTCTGAATGTAGATAGGTGAGATGGTAAGTAGGGAAGAGAGATATAGGTAAGTAGATAGGCTGGAAAAAAAGGTAGTAAGGGTCGACCACACATAACTAGATGGCTACATAAGAAAGGCAGCAAGTGTCAAGCAAGCAGAGAGGCCCACACCAACACAGCAACCAAACACATGCGAAAATTCAAACTTATATAAAAGTAGGTGTAAATCTTTGAGACCCCGAGAGAAGATACAAGAAGTAGAAAGCCCTTATCATTATGGTGGAGGGTTCTTGAAGAGTCTCTTCCCTCCTCCAGGAGTGGAGGCAACTGAAGTGAGGAAGGTACGCGGAAATTCTCTGGGACAGAAAGGACTGCCTGGGTCGTCAAGCTGGCTGGCTGGCTGGCTTAAGATGGATGGGACGTTTTCTTGACGTGGTTTAGGGACTTACCGTCGCTGTGAGACTCGACGGTTGGTGATACAAGGTCTTCCAGCGTCTATGGGGACCGATAGGTAGTGGTGGTGGAGGATCATACAGATGCTGGGAGACGTACTGCAGGTGGTAGAGAGTCATACCAGACGCAGGGAGACACAGAGCAGGTGGTGGAGGGAGTTAAAGACGCTGAGAGACCAACAAAAGGGTTCAAAGATGTTCAGAGACTTACGGTAACGTAAGGAGAACTACACATGAAGGTGAGGGAGAGGGAGATACCCACGTTGGACAGTACACAGTGAGGGAGTATACAAGAATTATACAAATGCTCTGGTGAAGATTGCAGAGAAGGTTGGATGATGAGACAAATGATGCACGAGAAGGAAGAGAAGAAAAAAAAGAGGATCGGACAAGGTAGAAAGAACAGCAAAAAGGATCTTAATGTCTTTGAGGCGAAGGGAGAGTGGAATCGAGGTAACTCATTGTATCTCTGAGATGAGTGGAATGACAACAAATTGTACCTCCGGAACGAGTGGAATGAAACAACTCATTGTAATTCTGGAACGAGTGGAATGAAACAACTCACTGTGCTTCTGGAACGAATGGAATGAAACAACTCATTGTACTTCTGGAACGAATGGAATGAAACAACTCATTGTACTTCTGGAACGAATGGAATGAAAACAACCCATCGTACCGCTGGAATGACACCAACTCCACACTTCCCTGTAAGACACTGTTTGTTAGGCTGATCGCGGTGAATAGCGATCTCCCTCACGAAAGACTTCAGCGACGTGATGTAATTGGTCGAAGAAGACGGCAGGAGCAGCAGCAGCCCCTCCCCCTCAGATAATGACGCGCGGGATCTTAGGCTCTGACACGGGACACCACAGACTGTGCACCGCAGACGATGAAGTGTGGGATCGTGAGGCACACAGGAGGTGGGGGTTTGAGGGTGATTGCGTGTGTGCGCCACTCTGTTATAACAGGGGAAACAGATCAGCTCTCGCGAACTTCTGAGAAGCCGGAGCAATGATCTCTCGCTGCCGTACCTGAACTGGTGGTTAAGTCAATGATCATTATACATGGATAGCGAGCGGGCTGCAACCCGAGATGGAAGGACTTTCAAACTTCAAACCCTGCAGCTAGACGGTGCGACCCTAGAACACGACGGTACGACCCTAGAACACGACGGTACGACCCTAGAGCACGACGGTATGACCCTTGAGCACGACGGTACGACCATTGAGCAATACGGTACGTGCGGCCCTTCAGCGAGATGGTACGACCTTTGAGCACTATGATACGACCCTTGAGCACGACGGTACGACCCTTAAGCACGGCGGTACGACCCTTAAGCACGACGGTACGACCTTTGAGCACGACGGTACGACCCTTGAGCACAATTGTATGATCCTCGATACGACTGCTTGGCCTTTGACCTAACCCTTGTTAAGGTCAGGTCATCATACCCAAGCGGTGTATCGTCGTGCTCAAGGACCTGACAGAGACCACCTCTTGACAGACCCCCCTCACCCCCCACTTCACTTGTCTGTGGTGGTGTGTACCTCCCCGTCTAGGTCTGTGCAGCTCTGTACTATGGTCTCTGCGGAACTTTTGTTTAGCTTTATGCATTGTGTCTTGTGTCTGTGGGACTGTTTGTATTTGTCTGTCTGTGTCCTTAACCTTCCTCCGCCTCTCTGTGTCTTTTCCTCTCCTTCTTTCAGTCATTAGCTCGTCTCTCTCTCTCTCTCTCTCTCTCTCTCTCTCTCTCTCTCTCTCTCTCTCTCTCCTTCATTTATATAGATATATATATATATACCCTGATATCCGTTTTCATCGGGGGGAATCGTGAAATCAAATATCAAGGATAGAATTCCACTCCGGAGACTTGAACACGAAGACGTCGCCTCGCAGATGGCCCAGGAGACGCAATTCAGCCACATCATAGACCAGTGTATTGTAGGGAGGGGAGAAAAAAACACATGAAAAACCCTTCCGTGGAATTTTATGAGCAAAGCAGATCAAATTACCAGCCTTCGTGGCGGTTCAACGAACTGCCGGTAAAACTGAAGGGTCACTGTATCGTTCCAGGCACCAGCCACAGACGTGAAGGTTCAACGAAGAGTATGACTGAAGGATCACAGACGTGAAGGTTCAACGAAGAGTATGACTGAAGGATCACAGACGTGAAGGTTTAACGAAGAGTATGACTGAAGGATCACAGACGTGAAGGTTCAACGAAGGGTATGACTGAAGGATCACAGACGTGAAGGTTCAACGAAGAGTATGACTGAAGGATCACAGACGTGAAGGTTCAACGAAGAGTATGACTGAAGGATCACAGACGTGAAGGTTTAACGAAGAGTATGACTGAAGGATCACAGACGTGAAGGTTCAACGAAGAGTATGACTGAAGGATCACAGACGTGAAGGTTTAACGAAGAGTATGACTGAAGGGTCAATTTAGCTCTCCAGGCACCAGCCACAGACGTGAAGGTTCAACGAAGAGTATGACTGAAGGGTCAATGTAGCTGTCCAGCCACAGAGGCACTGTATTGTTGTTGCTCATCTGCAACACAGTGATAGTGGGTGTTGCAGTCCACCAGCTCAGTCAACCGGCAGCAGTGGCAGAGTTCTGAAATCACTGTCTCAAAATAAAAACCCTAAGAGGTCTCATAAAACATCTCATCATATCATATAATTTCAACAACACTGCTCAGGCCAGTTCCTTCGTACCAGCGATTCAGGGACCAGAAAGACGGTTTGAAACTGAAGGTAAGGGGATGTGTAATCGTAATATGGCCAAAATTCCTTTTTACATTCTTTTATGACTAGAGAGATGCACAGTACAGGAATAAAATACCATCACATATTTCCAAAGTGAAAACAATCAAAAACCTTTAAGTCACGGCTTGACAAATATGACAATGATATTTGTTCAGGAAGGACGAACACAAGATTTTTTTCCTTATAAAACACAGAATTTCAACTTTTTATATTTCGCGTCGCATTTCAACCTTCTCTGAGAACCCGGTACGTAGTATGTAACTACGGGGAATATTTCCACTCACAATCCCCTGTGTAACTTCCAAGGTGGTGTAGTTCAGTTCTGGTCTTCAAAGAGGGTGAAACACTAGAACGAATACAAAGAGGATTCACAATACTAAGTTTCCTTTACTCGTAAGATCAACCTGATGAAGAGAGAATCGAAGACATGGCATTGTTTTCTCTATAAAAGCTTAGACACCAAAGATATCCAACGAGAAGCAACTATAGATGATATAACTCACGAAATCTCTTCACATTACATGAGGATACAGTAAACAAACGAAATCTGACGGAATGTAGATGTAAACCAGGGGATACTGTAAATAAAACCTGAGGGAATGTAGATGTAAACCAGGAGATAATGTAAACAAACGAAACCTGAGGGAATGTAGATGTAAACCAAACGTCTCAAAAAAGTTTCCACCAGCAGGAGCGTTACAGAACACTGGAACGAACTACCGACAAATATGATCAACCAATTGAATATCCAGCAGCTGTTGTGATCAGACCAGACTGTGTTTATTCTGGTCTTCCTTTCCTATAGAATTTCCTTCACAGTATATTCTCCCTACCCTACGTGGTGGTGTTCCTCTGCAGTCCTCTTTTGATTTGGGCTGATGGATACCAAAGTGGGTTAACAACTGGAATAATATCTTCGAAAAATTTTTTTTCATTTCTAGTTTTCGAGACATTTTTTTCTTCTTTGGATATCTTTATTTTTTCCCGAAATCTTCATTTTAAAAAAAAATGTACCTGATTACTTCATTACCTTCCAGCCATAACTGATCCACATGTCTAATGTTCTTTTTTTTCATTTCTAAAAATGGTCATACATGATTTAACAGCTCGTTGTTACTCATCATATTCTAGCGTTCTAAGGTAAAGAATACTGTTTATGTTAGTTTAACATTTACCTATAAGGTAACTGAAAAAAATAACCGCTTATTACCAACGCTCTACAATCCGTACATTATACATAACCTCACTATTCTCGGGTTAGAAATAACAGCCAGCGAGTGACAACGACAAACACTTCATGGTGTAAAGTACACAGCCTGACAGTAAGGTCTTCACTGATAACATCTATCAACCCTCCATCACGCACCTTACTGATAACATCTATCAACTCTCCATCACGCTCCTTACTGATAACATCTATCAACTCTCCATCACGCTCCTTACTGATAACATCTATCAACTCTCCATTAAGGCACTTTACTGATAACATCTATCAACTCTCCACCACGTAGTCATTCCTACATTACCGTTGTTTCTGGCCTGACCAAACCAGTGTTGCTGACAATATCACCTTACAGCCAGTTGCATCTTGCGTTCCCTCATCACACCAAGAGTCGCGTCCTGGATTGCGACATCATCCTACTGGGTATAGCTGGCCGGTTCGAGTGCATCGACTGGAAATACACCTCAGGATGGCCTGCCTGCCTGAGGATCAGCAGAGCCAGTCACCCCACTTTGATATCAAGCCTACCATAGTGTCCACCTGTCCATCTATGGTTGTGAGGAGGTGGGACATCAACCCCTGCCCTTCTGTCCATCTATGGTGGTGAGGAGGAGGGACGTCATATCTTGCTATCAGACCCTGTCTTAATATAGCAATCTGGTAGTTGGCTCGTAAAGCACGCTGGCACAGGCAGTCTACCTATGGAGGTAGTTAGCTGCCTCCAGCTAATTCCTAGTGTAGACTGAAGCACAAGGCGAACTGGATTACGAGCGGCACACACCTCACAAGTGGATTCCCGGAGAACTTTGAAGAGATCATTAGATAATTGAACGCGAAATGGTTGTCTTCGCCGAGTAAGCTCGAGTCCTTTGATCAAACCTCGTCCTGGGAAAGCACTGACTGTGTGACATCCTGCAAAAGCATGGTGCCCCTTCAAGGAAGTGAAGATATTATATCCTAAAGTGGCAGGTGGTACATGTCCTAAAGTGGCAGGTGGTACATATCCTAAAGTGGCAGGTGGTACACGTCCTAAAGTGGCAGGTGGTACATATCCTAAAGTGGCAGGTGGTACATATCCTAAAGTGGCAGGTGGTACACGTCCTAAAGTGGCAGGTGGTACATATCCTAAAGTGGCAGGTGGTACATATCCTAAAGTGGCAGGTGGTACATATCCTAAAGTGGCAGGTGGTTTACTGAAACTGATGACTCTTGCTCAATTCTTGGTTCCACAAGTAAATGTCACAGTGAAAGTTGCTGCTCCCCCCGAGAGCCACGAACAGACTCGCCACATCAGCATCCTCCACAATCAGCGTAGAGCAGACAGTGACCCAGAGTTTGTATCATCATGTTGGCCGTGCATAGGAAAACGTACGTGTGCCTCTTCATGTGTGTGTACCTTCCAGAGCTTCCACTTCCTCAGTGTGGTCACCACGCAATAGTCACCGCCATATGTCATACAGACAGTATTTCCCAGCTATTTTCCCCTCTCAATTCTTCTGTAAAGAAATGAAGCAGATTTTTCCCTCCTGGCAGACCACGAAGGAAGACGACTCCAGTCCAGTTCTTGACTTTACGCCTCGCTACAAACGTGGACGACATAATATCACCATCAGCACCTTCACTTAGCCTCTCTGCTTGCTTACTAGTTTTCCTTATACACATCAAACACCGCATCAGTTCTCCTCCTCTTCTGGTGATCGCAATTCAGTCGTGAACAACAGATCTGACGAAGTGGGAAAGGTGTAATTCATTCCTATGCGGGGTGAACACAAGAGCCATTCCATCAATGATAGTTGCATATGGTAGTGTGTGACGTTGTCTTGAGAAGATACCTGAAGAGACCTCCGCCTGAAGATGTCTCAGACCTCCTCCTGAAGATGTCTCAGACCTCCTCCTGAAGATGTCTCAGACCTCCTCCTGAAGATGTCTCAGACCTCCTCCTGAAGATGTCTCAGACCTCCTCCTGAAGATGTCTCAGACCTCCTCCTGAAGATGTCTCAGACCTCCTCCTGAAGATGTCTCAGACCTCCTCCTGAAGATGTCTCAGACCTCCTCCTGAAGATGTCTCAGACCTCCTCCTGAAGATGTCTCAGACCTCCTCCTGAAGATGGCTCGCCAAAGCTGTTGTTTTGTTTTGCAATTTCGTTGTCCCAACACAGTCTGACAAAGACCAGGGCAATGGGCCGAGTGGATGCTGTAACACCTGCTCCAGGTTCATCTTTCTCCTTTGCAGTTAGCAACAGCATACGAGCGAATAAAAGTGGTCTGCCTTGAGCACAATCACCATGTCTGCAGAATATGTTGTTGTATTTACCTGGATACTGATGAAGGTTTAATATTTCAACTTTGGAAGTCGTAGGAAGACTAAAGTCCCATTTCCCCAGTCTGGTATTCACAAACACTAGATATTCTCTTTCTCTTCATCTCCTGCTGGTAGCAAGGCATTTCCTACCACAGGAGCAGCTACATCTTAGATGCTCATCTGATCAGAATCATAATAATGAAAGGGAATTACTTCACTTGTTATCGAGAAGGTCAGCGACTGATTGGACATGCGCTTCAATCCCTGTCCATACGAGGAATTCTTAAATCAGCATGACTGACACTGTGTTCCTCCAGGTCTCCCACACTAATCGGCTGTCTCAAAGACACAGGCTGCAACATTCTGGCGTTAGTTAATACTATGACACAGCAGATGGATTTGGGAGAAAGCCCTTGGTGCCCTTGTGGTACCACATGCCAGGCCTCGGGACTACTATAACTCCTACCTTACCGACTGGTATGGTAGAGGAGGGGGACTGACGTGCTTGTATCGTCTGTCATCATCGATATAACTTACGAATTTATAAGACAGTTAATTGTCTTTAAAAATATATATCCTCGTCACAGACCATGAGGTCATCTGGCTCGCCTATGTACACATACAGCGCGTTCGCAGGAGTGAACTCCAACATCTGATATCATTTCCAGGACATCATGAGTTTCCAGAACGAAGTCGATCTAAACATATTTTTCCGGGGTCTTATCCCGTTGAGGTTCAGGTCTGGAGAGGGTGTTTTTGCATTGGCCAGAGGCCTCGTGAGGAAATATTCCAGACTCTTCGTCGTTTTCCACAGTGGTACGAGGTGCCATCAAGTCCAAGTTTCCGTAGACGATGAAGGGGAAATTTCGCCATGTTGGGACGTGGTTTTGAAAAGTTTTATGAAGACTCTCTCTCTCTCTCTCTCTCTCTCTCTCTCTCTCTCTCTCTCTCTCTCAGGTACACACATGCTGACATCTTTCACTGGAATATCAGATGAGCAGAGAATATATCCATCAGTCTTGTATGTCTTTTCTCGCATTTCCAGCACGGGGGTGTGAGTGTGTGTGTGCTAAACCCATTCCCCATCCTCTTAGAGCACAACAGCCGAGGAAAAATATAGATTCGAGATAAATTTTCGAGAAATTCACGAGAACAGGAAGTTCGTGACTTCCAAAAGAAGGAGAGAGAGAGAGAGAGAGAGAGAGAGAGAGAGAGAGAGAGAGAGAGAGAGAGAGAGAGAGAGAGAGAGAGAGAGAGACTGGAAGAAGAGAAAAAGAACTTAAAAAAAAATTTGTGACGATAAATGAACGATTACCGAAAGCGTTGACAACTTTTTATGCAGTTTACTCGATACCCACACCTCCTCTTTAATCAACTCTGGTCTTGTCTCTGCTTCGTTATCATTTTTCTTAACCTCCTCTTCACTGATCACATCACCTAACTGATGCATTGCATGAACCATTCTTCCTTCCTGATGGTCCATCGTATACGACAGCCCCAATCTCTCAAGTTATCATGTGTGAAAATTAAGGTCGAGTTTTGATGGCGTATCAACACTTCTCATCCTAGTGTGCTCGATCCTTCTCATCCTAGTGTGTTCAATCCTTCTCATCCTAGTGTGCTCGATCCTTCTCATCCTAGTGAGCAACGGGGTCTATCGGTTGTTTCCGAACAGAACACATAGCCATTGTGAGACGAAGGGTATTCGAGTACTTAGTATTTCGAATAGTTGTTTCCTATTATACAGTCCCTTAGCCTAGCGGTTAGCATGCCTGCCTCTTGCACAAGGGGTCCCAGGTTCGATCCTGGCTGTTGGAGCTTTGTATGTTCTATGATGGTGCGCGTTCATATACACTTTATTCGTATTCATATAACTCCGCGTTGTACAGTCAGGTTCGGTAAAACGCTATCAGCTGGCTATGTGTTCTGTTCGGAAACAACCAATAGACCCCGTTGCTCAACATTGTGAGACGAAGGGTATTCGAGTACTTAGTATTTCGAATAGTTGTTTCCTATTATACAGTCCCTTAGCCTAGCGGTTAGCATGCCTGCCTCTTGCACAAGGGGTCCCAGGTTCGATCCTGGCTGTTGGAGCTTTGTATGTTCTATGAAGGTGCGCGTTCATATACACTTTATTCGTATATATATAATATATATATATATATATATATATATATATATATATATATATATATATATATATATATACATATAAACCTCCAACAACCAGGTTCGATTCTGGCTATTGGAGGTTTGTATGTTATATGGAAATGCGCATTCATATGCATTATATATATATATATATATATATATATATATATATATATATATATATATATATATATATATACACACACGAGTTTTCGAAATATCTCACAATGGTTCAGAGTGATCGGTCTCTGTCAAGCCTTAACAATCTATGGAGCATATATATACTTTCCAAGGTCTCACATCCATCACCCTCCCTGAAATCCACGACACCGAACCCTGCAGCCTTGAAAATAATAGAAAATAGGAAATAAATGTTCCTCAACCACCTCGACTTCGTTTCTCTACCTCAAGCTTCGTCCAACGTCTCTTTTCACTTCAAATTATAGAACAAAAAAAAATAATAATCTTTTCAATTGTAAGAATTTAAAGATATTCGTAAAATAATAATAATTCTTTAACTAAGAATTTAAAGGTATTTTTGCTTGTCTGTCATTCACGTGTGGGATTTGAGATCGAGTCGCCAGCCACCCGGACCCCAGCAGCCAGTCTGCTCGGGGGATAAGTACGTTACCTCCTCCTCCTCCTCCCTCGCCCGCCCGCCCGCCTCCCTCCTTCCCGACTCCCTCCCTGCCTCCCTACTTCCCGACTCCCTCCCTCCCGACTCCCTCCCTGCCTGCAACGCCGCGCGGGTGACGGCGACATGATCCAGCAAAACCCTCTCCCAGCCCCAATCATGATGGACCGGTACGGGGTACCGAACCCACTACCAGCCCTTAACCAGGACTGAAGTGAGCGTGGTGACAAAAGTGTGTACATTTCAATGGTTTTAAAGAGTTAAAGGATTATTTTGCAACACGTTCAAGCAATATGGAGTGTAGTTTGTTTTTTCCCCCCTTTCACAATATACAAATACGTGAGTATACATCATTTACAAAATACACACGTCTTTACTGAATCCTGAATCTGTCATGATGATGATTTTCCCCTCATGCCCTCACCACATGTCTAACCCAGAGAAACACCCCATCAACCATCCACGCCAGGTACCTTATCTGGGTGAAGGAGAGAGATCCCCCAGATTAAATCTTCCGGCCATAAGGTCGTATCACACACTAGGAGATAAAGCCCTCTCTCTCTCTCTCTCTCTCTCTCTCTCTCTCTCTCTCTCTCTCTCTCTCTCTCTCTCTCTCTCCATCGCCGAGCTCATCATAGATTTCATTTTGACTCCTACATTACTTACCCAACCCCCCTCCCCACCTCACCTCCAGCCACACTACTCACACATTGCTCTACAGTCTACAGGGTCTCCTCCCTCAGATCCCAAAGACTTCTGCCCACCTTTTTGCAGCAAAGGAAGGAGGAACAAATCCTCTAAGGCTTCAGACCCTCGGCAACCTTTCCTAGTTTCCTTCTTTTTTTCCTGTATCATTTTTTCCCGCCAGTGTTTCCTCTGTCAGTGTACTACTACTACTACTACCCTCCCGCCTCCCGCCCGTGACACCGGTGGCATCAAAACTCATTGGCAGCGAACGATAACAACATTTCTGAAACATCGCTGCAACGAGCATTCCAAGATGTTCGTATATGAACGCCCTCATGGTACCGCAAAATTAACGCCCCAGTGGTGCAGTCAGTAACGCGCCCCGAGGATGCAGGAAGTCACACCCCCGATGTTTCAGACAGTAACATGGTCTATAAGTAACGCACGCACACACACACACACACACACACACACACACACACACAACATGGTGGTGGAAGAAAGATTTAACAAAGCTAGTTGGAGAGAGAGAGAGAGAGAGAAAAAAAAAAGAGGATTCTGGTAGATGAATCTTCAAAAAACCCAGACCTGACTGTAGGGGAATGAGTGCAGACCGTAAAGGCCTGAGGAGAAAAGGCAACATGACCGTGTGTATGTGAATCCATGAAAGAAAACGAGGCTTTCGGGATAATGTATACGAGTCTGAGGGTGGCTATTGTGGAAGGAGGTTGAGCAGGTGTGGAGGAGAGGGGTGTGTCTGTGCGTGGAACGACACTGTGTTAGGCAGGTTAGGCTGGTCTGGGAGAATGCTCGTAGGCAACAGATAAGAGTTTGTGGGAGGAGGAGAGATTGCTGTGGGGGAACTGGTTGGAAGTGACGGTGCAACACACTTGGCTCAGTGGTACGGTAGGTAGGTTGGACAACAGGTGAGGGAGAGGGAAGAAGAGATACATGGGAGAAGAAGACATTACAAAGGAGGACAGGCTGAAAACGAATGGTGGAAATGATGCGTATGGAGAGACACTGGTCTCCCTCGATGAATAAAATCTTAGTGGGCGAGATGGAAAGTAAGTGGCGAATTCCAAGCTCCATTTCAACACACAGGGTATGAACTGAGGGTGGGTGTGTGTGTGTGTGTGTGT